>NC_083330.1:13262200-13562200 GCF_963455315.2 Globicephala melas
TGATTATATGAGAAAACCGAAGAAAGTTTCTTTGAAGCAAAAGCTGATGTGGAATAAATATTTAAAGTTCTGACTCAGGAAGTCAGTTATCAACTTTTTTTTTTTCCCCCCCTCTTTGGCACATTTACTTTCCAAGTGTGAATATTAGAAGACTAAAATAAGTTGCTCAAAAAACGGACCAAGTTGCAATTCTTTTTTTCTTCAGGTTTTCTTAGTGGTCTGTTATGACAACGTCTGTAGAAATTGTACGTAATAGAAATTGAAATGGACTGGGATTCAGGTAATCTGGTGTCTGATGACAGTTCTGCTGATAAGCAGTTCTGCAAACGGTTGAGTCACTTAATCTCTCTAGCTTTTATTTTCACAGCTGTTTTCTGCTTACTGGACTAGCTGTATATGTCAGCTCTTCTCTGTCACTTAAGCTTTATGAGTCTGATGGTGTAAAACGTATCCAAATGTACGTATCAGACCTGATTAACTCTAGCTTCAGATTAGGACAATATGGTCTGGCTGTGAAAAGCAAGACATGGTAATGGTATGATAAGAGAAGGATAAGTTACAGTTCTTAATCTAAGATGAAAAAGAGATATTTTAAAAGTAAGGGTCTCTTTCCACCAAGGCTCTCAAGTGATAATAAAACTTAATTTCTAGCATTGACCGGGACACTGAGTTGACTTGGAGAGCTTAAGGGGACCAGATAGAGAACTGACTCCAATGTGATAGTCCATGTGTTGTTTGGAGTATAGTCTAGATCTGATAGCTTTTGGATGATGGTACTTATTATATACCATATTTTAAGTGACTAAGTTCTTCACCAGATTTGAATTGCTGGAGAGCAGGGAAGTATTTTTTTGTTTGAGTGCTTTACTCTCTGTAGCACTTGGCACACTTTGTGGCAGAAAAAAAAATCTTTTGAGTGAATTCATAAAAGTTACGTAACAGCTATATTTTGAAAAGGGTACAGATGCGTTGTCCAAAGATACAGATTATACATGTCTTGTTAGTTAACAGGATTAGTGAGGGGTGGAGTTGTCACAGCATGAGGCGGCACTTGTTTTGGTCCTGGATAGACAGATAGGTAGAATTTAAATGTGTGAAGGGTAACAATTGGGGGGGTCAGCTTGACAAGAGTGAAGGTGACCCCACCTTTGGAAAATGAGGCTGGAGGGGTAGAATGAAGTTAGGATTATGGGAAGCCTGGAAAGCCCAACAGAAAATTTTGATATTTTACGATTATTAAAAAAGAGAGTCAGTGTAAAGTTTTGGAACATGATATTCCTGTGTAAGGAAGTTTAATTCTATAAAGGCAATAAGTTAGAGAAAGTACAGGAAAAAATTATGGCAATTTAGAAGTGAAATGAAGAAACACTGGGTTAGGGTGTTGAGATAGAAATGAAATAGAAGCCGGAGAGAAGAGGGGATGGATTTGGTAGAGTATTGTACCTCAGAGCTAAAACACAGGACTAGGAAAAATGAGATAATATGTAAGAAAGCACTTCTTAAACTGTAAAACATACAACTGTAATGACATATAGACACACATACATACATATACACATATATATTCACATGCAGTCGGCCCTCTTGGGATCTACGAGGGATTGGTTCCAGGACCCCTGAAGATACCAAAATCCACAGATACTCAAGTCCCTTACATAAAATAGAGTAGTATTTGCAAATAACCTCCCATGTACTTTAAGTAATCTCAAGATTACTTATAATACCTGATGTAATGTAAATGCTATGTAAACAGTGTCTGGTTCTGCAATTCAAGCTTTGCTTTTTGGAACTTTCTGGATTTTTTTTCTCTGAATAATTTTGATCCGTGGTTGGTTGAATCTTCAGATGCTGAACCCGTGGTGACAGAGGGCAGACTGTATATGAATTCATACTTAAATGAATAAAATAGATGTTTTCTAGATAAAAATCATAACAGAAGTTTGCATTGGGCTTTCTTTTGGGGATCAGTTATATGAGCTGATTTTTTTTTTGGCAAGATAGAGAAAGAGAAGCTTGCATTTGCTGACTTCACTGAACAACACACTCTTAGGGTCTTACGAGTCACCCTAGATTAGTAGGTTTCTTTGGGGGTACTTAAAGAGCAAGGCCATTTTGTGGAAGGGAGGTGATAGCTGAGATCACGCATAATAATTTTTACTTAGCAAGTTTTATTTAGTGAGTTTTCAATATGTAGGATATTTCCTTGATACATAATTGCGATATAAGATCAAAGAAATAAGAGAAAGGGATCATTTGTGATAGCAATACATTTTAGTTACCTATGTATTTTTCCTTTTAAATAAGACATGATTTTTCTCAAGAAGTATGAAATCTTTATTTTTTATGTAATGTCAGAAGAAGATATTTTCATAATCAAGTGAATGTTTTATAACCCTTAGATGGATCGTGGCCTTATGAAAGCAGCATCTGTCCTAATGTATGAATGGCTTTGTCAGTCCAGTGCTGAAATGTCAAACGCGGTTAAGATGCAGCAAAATCTTCAGTTGCCTATTAACTTGTACAGGGCTTTTGTGGTTAACAGGGGGATTGCCGCACCAGAGAAGAGGCAATGATATTTGGCGTTGGACTCTGTGACAATGGATTTATGCACCATGGTAGGGATCGTTATTGTGGAAGCTTACAGATGTATTTCACTGTTTTGTTTTGTTAGGACACTGGGAGTGTCTCAGTGTTCCAGGGAAGTCATCTGGAGACAAACCAGCAAGACTGTCTGGGTCTTGCCGTGTGTCCCTGTTGGGTCACCACGTCTGCATTCAGTGTCACTTTGGTGCCTTTGCTGTGTCTAATGACTCTTATCTACCAGTTGCCATTACTTCTCTTCTGTTTTTCTAGACTGATCCCAAAAAACCAACAGCTTGAACTAGAAGTTTCTAAAAAAAAAAAAAAAAAAAGCTGATATATCTCTTTGAAACTATTTTAGGTCAGAGCCATGTTTTTTTTTGTTTTGAATGCCAGTATATATTAAAATGATTAAACGAGAGCATTTAATCTGAACATTTATTGTTATTTTTAGAAAAATGCTTTCAAAATTA
Organism: Globicephala melas; assembly: GCF_963455315.2. NCBI lineage: Eukaryota > Metazoa > Chordata > Mammalia > Artiodactyla > Delphinidae > Globicephala > Globicephala melas. The sequence continues at coordinate 13,265,254 of NC_083330.1, forward strand.
TCTCAGAGAACAAAATTATAAATCTCTGGAAAAAAATCTGTTTCTTTTTGGCTGCTAATTAAAGATTGAATTTCTTTCTTGTTTGATGACTTCATTTCCCTTCAGTTTATAAAAATAATGAGACTTAGTTTTCCCTCTCTATTCATACCATCTTATAGATTCCATAAACCCAAACAATCTCTTTTCATTGTTAATATTTGCATATGTGTATATTTGATAGCTCTTGTACCTATTTGTCAATTACACTCAGAAAGTTGTTACCTCTTTCCAAAGAAAAGAAGTACAGCAAAAGTTTACAGCGATTTTGAGGGCATCCTTGGTTATCGTATATTCCTTTGGGAATTCCATTACATTCTAGTATCTCTGGACCACTGTATGAGCTGTGATAGGGGAAATATCTGTCTTTGAAGAGCCAACAATGGAATGGAAGGAATGACATCATTATAGGGGATTAAAACTATAATATCAACCTTCAAAGGTTTTGATTATTTTTCTCTTGAAAGTATCAACAAGCAGCAATTTTATCTAAATAGTTTTTTTTAAATATTGAGTTACAGTAAAGGTTTTCCCTACGAAAGTCTCTGTCAGTAAAGCACAGCTAGTTCCGCTCATTCCTGGCCTTACTGATGTTCTCTCTCCCTGCCTTTAGACTGACTGTTTGGTGGAGGAAAACAGTAGTAGCAGAAACACCATGTGAGTTTTGGGAAACTGCTTAGGTCATGTAGGCAAGACCTAACTCGATCTCAATTATATCCTCATTTCTCTTGTCACCTACAACTTGTGTTACCTTTTAATTTGTGGTTGGTAGTTTCATTTGTTAACTCACGTTGCCAACCAGTCCTTCATTCAAAGGTCAATTCGTACATACAGCTAGTCAACAATTGTGATTTGGACCTCTGTTAAAATAATGAAATCAAAGAGCTGTCATTTTTGGTTGCCTGCTATAAGCCAAGTTATTTACACTTATTACCTCATTTTAGTTTTGTCCAACATTATGAAGAAGGTTTTACTGCCTGCATTTTACAGGTGAGGAAACTGAAGTTCAAGGAGTTTAAGTAACTTTCCTAGTGTTTCACCCAGAATCAGTCCCAGACCTGGAATTTGAGCTCCGGGTCTGTCTTATGATAAAGCCTAACATTCTACTGTGCCCTGGGACTGCAGATCTTAGATCCCTGACTCAGTGAATCAACCTGTCTCAAAAAGTAAGCTTTAGGGTATAAAGGTAGATAAGGAGAAATAGAGAAGATTTCTCTTTTAAGACACTTTGACAGTTGTCAGGTCCTCACTAGTACAAATTCTTTCTATTAGTATTTAGCTTTATTTTTAAAAAGGCTAACAAAACATATACCTTATATCATGAGAGCGTGCCAGGAAGCTTAGGGACTTTGGGGGGAAATATTAATGTTCAGATAAAAGGGAAGAAACTGACCTTTGCAGAAATAAGTTTATTTGAGAATAATGTTTTTACAGAAAAGAACTAGGAATTAGTGGGAACTAAAATCACTTTTCACCCAGAAGATATCTTTCTGGTTTGAAGGGTTGGAATAAAAGTGACCACAGTGGGAATTGCTCACACACATAAGGGCAACAGTTAACCCATTTGAATTTTCCCATAATTGTGCAGGATATTAAAAACAGAAATGTTTTTGTGTTTTTAGTTAAAATGTTTACTACAAATTCGAAACACTGTAGGTTTCTGTGTTTTGAACTGCATACATTTTTTGATTCAATATAATCTTTGACTTAAAGTTGGGTTTTAATCTGGAAAGGTGGCAGACTTGGTTAAGAAAAAAACGTTAACAATGAAAAATATATTACTTGTTTTAAAAATTCAAAATTATTTAGGTAATAGTAATCTAAAGGAAACATTGGCTTGAAATTATAGCAAGAAATAAAAAAGGGTTATTGGGATATTTGTGAATGTAACTTGTTCTAGGTAATGGGACGGGGTATTAATTTACTGAAGGGTCTGTCAGTATGGAAACGGAGGTCAATTTGGGGATAATTGAAACAGTTTGAATCTCTCTCTGTTTCCATAGTCCTTGAAAAAAGTGAATTCAAAGACGAACCCTTACTTTTCCGCTTTTTTGCTGATGAGGAAATGGAAGGATCAAATATGAAACATCGACTGATGAAACATGACTTAAAAGTTGTAGAAAATGTTATAGCCAAATCATTATTGGTAAGTTTGTTACTGTGCTATGCAGGTTTTCTTCTTGATTAGCCATTAACAGGAGATTACATAAACGTGTTTGACAGTGATGCACCGTATTATTTCATTCTGTTTGATTTGTAAGTTTTTTCATAGTTGTTTTATTAATAATGTTAATATTTTGCATTTCAGATTAAATCCAATGAAGGCAGCTATGGTTTTGGGTTAGAAGACAAAAATAAAGTTCCAATAATAAAGCTGGTAGAAAAGGGGTCTAATGCTGAGGTAATGTAAATTAGCATTTTTATTTAACTTTGTCCGTGACATACGAACATAAAAGTTTTAAACAAAGTGAAATCAGCCTTTAAGTATCTTTATGGAAAATAATGTTTCTGAATAATCTTATTCTGAGGTTCTTTTAAATACTGTTGGATTCGTGACAGAGGTTGTCTGGGTACTTAAGGATAGTGGGAGGAGGTATTTTAGAGATCTACAGCTTGAACTGTCGACCTCCTAGGAGTCCAGGTGGCTTATTCCATGTCTGATTCTAGCCTGCAGCCCTGTGGAGACTGCATAGGGTGGGACTGTATTGTGTATGTCACATGATTCTTCCATTAAATCTAGGGCTGTATCTTCTATTTTCCTATCACTTTTGATTGTCTTATTTAAGTACAACTTCCACCAGTAAAGCACATGCTTTCGTTTATTTTCTTATTGGCTTAATGCCGATAAATTGATTAATGTACTCTCACCTTACCAGAGTTTTAAACAAAGGAATCTCCTGATCATTCAGAAATATTTATTTAGTGCCTGTTACGTGATTAGCAGCGTTCTAGGCTCTGGTAATACAGCAGTGAACAAAACAAAGTTCTCTGCCCTCATGGAACGTACCTTCTAATGTTATATCCCAAGTATGTCAGGTTAAAAGTATTCCTACCTCTGCCTGGCTTATAAAATGCTTAATCCTCAAGCAAATGTCTCAATATATAAATTTTTAATAAAGAATGAGAAAATGAATGAAGCGTGGCTTTTAACTTTGAGCCTGTTTAAAGTTAGTAGCAAACTGTCACTTACCCGATTTGCTGACGCCCAAGGTCTCTGTCTTTTACCAACCTCGTGCAAGACAAAGCTCTATGTACAGCATATTAATTTCAAACAAAATAACTCTGCTCAGCGCATACTCTGTTGGTGGGCCTGGCCAACAAATGACTGTTTTTATTATTTTCTATGATGAGGAAATGTTTTCCCCAGTCATTTTCAGAGGGTGTTCTTGGAGCCCAGCTTCATCTGACTCTGCCACCAATAAAATGCCCTCTCCCGGGTTTTCGTCATTTGGCTGGTAACCAAAACAGTATATAGTTTATAGGCAGTAGGGTTGGTTAAGAAGATTGGCCTGGTTGGCGTGGAGAGATAATGTCTTCCTTGTCATCTTTCCAGCATCTTGTGATCTGTGCCTGTTGGAGCTCTTCCTTGGTTCCAGGCCATTTCTCTCTCCTGCCCTGTGGTCCCCTATGCTATGTCAGGCTAGAGATGTATATTTGGTTGTTATCCATGTCTATATAGAGGTTGAAACTCCCTCAGTTATTTGGATATAGATAGAAAACACAGGCAAAAAACTTAACCTGGGGTTTGACTGTAGTTAAAAGGATGAAATAAGAACTATAAAATATAACAGAAAAAAGGGTTACAGGAGAAGTACAGTGTTAAGTCCTGGAGGGAGGGAGGAGAATTTCAGTAGAGATGCGTGATCAAATTTAAAAGTAGGTCAAAGAGAATAACTGTGTTATCTCTTCCACAGTTCTGTGTTGTGACATTGTATGAAAACATTGCAGATGTGTTAAAATGTCAAAATCTCTAAGTTCTAGACCCTTTCAGATTCTAATTCTGTGAAAAAATAGGTTCCTTATTAAAATAAAATTTGATTTTTTTTTTTTGCTGTTTCTCTCCTAGATGGCTGGCATGGAAGTTGGGAAAAAGATTTTTGCTATTAATGGTGACCTGGTTTTTATGAGACCTTTCAATGAAGTGGATTGCTTCCTGAAATCATGCTTACATAGCAGAAAACCTCTAAGAGTTCTTGTGAGCACAAAGCCAAGAGAGTAAGTTGTATAATTTATGTGCGGTTTTTAAAAAAATTAGACATAGGTGAATAAAATGGAAAAGTTAAGAGTGAACATCTGGAATTAAGCATCTCACTGCTTGGCACATTTAAACGTCCCCAACATTACTGATACTGGTCTGTAGATAATGGGAAAAAATACGTTGCTTATGATGGTTAAATGCTTGCTACTTAAATCAGGTAGTTTCAACAGAATAATATTTTCCTTTTGATGCCCCAATTTTTCTGGTCTGGGTTGGGTTGAGTTTGATTATGAGTGAAGAAAACTAGTAGAACACTTGGCAATGAAAACTTTATTCTGCCATGTTCAGCTCTAAGAATTTCAGGGACTATGATACCATTTATGATTAAGTGCTCATAGGAGATGGGATCAAACCTGGGTGACAGACACTTCCATGCTTTCATGTACTTAGTAATATGTCCATTATTTTTAAAAAATATGTCTATCTACCTATGATTAGAAAAAAAACCTTATGTTTATTATAGAAAAGTTAGCGAGTACAGGTTTTTCTAAAGGAAGACATTTTCTTATAATCATATTATCCATAAATGACCATTGTTATTTTTTTGAAATTCAGTGCTAGTTGATTTTTCTAAGTATTGACACACGTACATACAATCAAGTATTTATAAAATGGGAACATGATTAATGATCTGGGGGGGGTTGAAAAAAATTAACAAGATATTATGGATATACTTGGAAAACATTAGCTTTTTGTCTGCAAATCATTGGTGGTCTCGTGTTCCTGTATTAGATTTCCATGATTTGTTTAACTAATTAATTAACTGAGAGAATATATATAAAGTGCTTAGCATAATGTCTTAATGTACTATGATTATATCAATATTACTCTTTAAAATTGAAGTATATTATTTTAATAGTAATAAGCAACTTCATTAATTTGAAGGTAAATGAAGGTTACCACTTCAGAAACAAAAAGGTTTATTTTAACTACTTATAAAAATATTCTAAGTATATATGGTATTGTATTCTTCCCTACCTTAGTATATATTTTCAGCAATAGCTGGGTCCATCATTTATCTTAAGAGTTAAAGTGCAGTGTAATGGGCTAGATTCTGCAGTGTCATCAAGGTAGAGGCTTTAGCTTCTACCCACAGCTTACCAAGGGGTCTGAAGGAGTGAGAGTCTCATTAAAGTTAGTAATTTAGGAAGGCTTTGAGATACAGGGCAGCAAATAACCATGACAGTGTCTTCTCTCTAAACCTAATTATGATCTATTAGTCACCCTTTCTCCAACCCTATCTAGGACGAGGTTTATCTAGTTGCCAACCTCTGGACAATTTGAGGGCATTTAAAAGGAAAAGGACAGATTGGAAAAGACTAAGGCAGTAGTATTCCGGAGCAATCATTAGTAAGCTAAAGGCCCTCTCCACAGCCCCTTGCCCCCTGATTTAACCCGGCAAATACTTTTCACTGATCATAGACATTTCAATTTAGAGGACTTTGAAGTCATCAGCTTCAATACTGAATAGAAAGGGAAAGATCCTCAGTCCTAGAATTAATTGCTAGGTGAGCAGGGTTGGAACCTGGGTCTTTTGACTCTTCCCTCTGTGTTTGCTGCACAGTATCTGAAACCCAATATCTCCCGTCCAGGTTCAAGCCTCTCTTTCGCCATTTGCTTACTAATTGTGTTGCTTCAACAAACTCATCCATAAAAAATGGGGATAATAAGAGTGCCTATGTCACAGAGGTGCTAAGAACATTAAACAAATCTAGGTTTGCTGGGACGAAGTGAGAGAGTGGCATGGACACATATACACTACCAAACATAAAATAGCTAGTGGGAAGCAGCCGCATAGCACAGGGAGATCAGCTCAGTGCTTTGTGTCCACCTAGAGGGGTGGGATAGGGAGGGTGGGAGGGAGATGCAAGAGGGAGGATATATGGGGATATATCTATATGTATAGCTGATTCACTTTGTTATACAGCAGAAACTGACACACCATTGCAAAGCAATTATACTCCAATAAAGATGTTAAAATAAATAAATAAATAAATAAAATGTATTGGGCACCTATGAGGTGCTGGGTCCATTATGAAAGGTAGCATTAAATAAGAAAAAAAAAAAAAACCTATTCAGGTGTTCCACACTTAGTATGTTATTCCAGTGATGTTATCCGTGACGCTTATCTATTCTCATTTTATTTTTTTCCACTGCTTCTTTATTACATCAAGAGCACATTTTACATTTTATTTCAAAACTGTTTTGAGGATGGAGTACTCAATTTTTTCCTTTTTATTTTTAATTTGTCTGAAGTATTACAACCTTTCCTTTCATATGTCCTTATTCTAACATATGATTGCTATAAATCATTCTCATATTTTCTTATAATAGCTACTTATAATTTATGTAGTATCCTGTTTGGGGGGAAAAAGGCAAAATACGACGGGTAAATACAACAGAATTTTTGTTTTGAACCTAGCTGTATTTTACACTTGATAACATCAAGGAATTTTTCAGAAGGCTTTGTGGCAGATAATTTAGTGCACTTATTTTCCTACAGGAAATGAGCATTCTTCTTGTATAAATTTAATTCTTCTTTTAATCGTATAGTGGTCCCAGCAGGGGAACATGTTTTCCAAAGGTCGTTTTATGAAGAGAGCCCAGTATTATGAACAAAATGCATCTCACGGTGCTCTGTATAAATTTTGTTAAGAAAAAATATCATCATCTTGAAGATTAGAGTAAGATCAGCCTTGCTTAGCAATATAAGATAGAAGACCTTACTCAGAAAGAGTTTTGAGAGTTCACTATGAATTTTTCGCAGTCCAAAAGCAACAGTAATTCACCATGGCCAGAAAGCTCCAAGTTATTTCAGCAAAAGTGAACTCTCATTCGTAACATAGAGAAGCATGAGCTACCTCTATTTTTGGTTTCATGCTCAGAAGATGTATTTATTCCCTTTTCTTTTCCTCAGTCAGTTCTATCTTCCATCTTCCAGTGTACCTTTGACACACAGTAGTGCCAAGGTGATGTTCAAAGGAACCAGATACAGCCTTATCCATCAAAGTGTTTAATTAAGGATACAGGATGAATTAGTTCCGTGACCTCTGTGCCACGAATATACAGATCACTTCATAGTGTGTAACCTAATTTATAATAACATTTTCAGGCTTCCCTAGAACAGACAGTTTGCATTTCTATCACGGAATGCCTGAATGCCTGCTGGGGTTATATTTTATTTTATTTATTTATTTATTTATTTTTGTGGTACGTGGGCCTCTCACTGTTGTGGCCTCTCCCGTTGCAGAGCACAGGCTCCGGACGTGCAGGCTCAGCGGCCATGGCTCACGGGCCCAGCCGCTCCGCGGCACGTGGGATCTTCCCAGACCGGGGCGCGAACCCGTGTCCCCTGCCTCGGCAGGTGGACTCTCAACCACTGCGCCACCAGGGAAGCCCCGGGGTTATATTTTAAATTGCGGGGCCAGCCCCTGCGTTCAGCCCTAAGGGCAGTGTATGGCTTTCTCGAGTTTTCTAGATGCAGTGTTGCTCTTTCATAGACTGCAAATAAGTGCTGTTGTACCTAACTTCTGATTCTGTCTAATGTGCCCTTGAAGTGCTGCCAACCTTTAGTTCATGATTAATTCATCATCTTTTGGAAAACACTTGTTTCTGGGGTGTCAAGGGCCATCCATCAGAATGTACTGGGTTGTATTCATTTGTCTTTGCTCTCTCTGGCAGTTTATTTAAACTCATTTTTATTGTTATGATGTTCCGTCTTGCCTCGTGTTCTCTGCTTTTCATGGTTGCTTTCTGATTTCTGCCTTCCTTCCGTGGAGTAGTTCATTGATTACTACCAGTGGGACATCCGTCCCTGGTTTGCCATGACGGCTGACTCAAGGTCTCCATCTCTTCATCTTCTTTTCCATGTGGGTTCATTAAAAATACAGCTTTTCGGGCTTCCCTGGTGGCGCGGTGGTTGAGAGTCCGCCTGCCGATGCAGGGGACGCGGGTTCGTGCCCCGGTCCGGGAAGATCCCACATGCCGCAGAGGGGCTGGGCCTGTGAGCCGTGGCCGCTGGGCCTGCACGTCCGCAGCCTGTGCTCTGCAGCGGGAGAGGCCACAACAGTGAGAGGCCCGCGTACCGCAAAAAAAACCAGAAAACAAAAAATACAGTTTTCTTATTCTGGTTTACCTTTTGGTGTGTTATCCTTTTAAAATTCCGCTGAACAAACACAAAATTTAATCATATTTGTTAAATTCTTTTGATATTTGTGTTTGACAGATCGTTCTTTAAAACCAGCTCTTTGTTGTCGCTCTTTGCTGAAGTTCCCAACAGGTAGAAACGTGTGAACCCTGTGTTTCTTTTATATTAATTTTAACGATGAGGTTTCGCAGCGCACTGATGCCTTCTTTGTCAGAGTAAACTAAGGAGAGAAGCGTCCATTTTACTAAGTATTTACATAGTTCACGGCGGGGCAGTTTACCAGAGCTTTCTCTTTTCGTCTCCACTGACACCCTGCAAAGTAATGTTAACATCATCATCTTTCCGTGGAAACTGGCTCAGTTAAGGAGTTCTTCCAAGTTATCCAACTATGAAGCGACTGAATCAAGATTCAAAGCGAGGTTTGTCTGACCCCAGAGCCTTTGTTCAGGATATCCTACACGACGACTGTGTTCCGTGGAGGAACCCAGGGCGACGTGCCTGCTCTGGGCGCCTGGAAGGGCACCCGCCATGCTTGTCCAGCCCAGTGTCTTTCACACGGGAGACTATGATGCGTATTTACTGAAGGACTGAATAAAGGTGTGGACAACTATTGTTTCAACCAACTGTGGTGTTTTAAAATCATCTCACCTTATTTTTGATTGGCTTTAGGACAGTGAAAATCCCAGATTCAGCGGAGGGACTTGGCTTCCAGATCCGAGGATACGGCCCTTCGGTGGTGCATGCGGTGGGAAGAGGTGAGAAATCCACCCCGTGTGGTAACCAGCTTGCCAGCAGGTTTGGATACTCCCTGCTGAACAACAGTATGTTTAAAAGTGCATAGTCATGTTGCTGTGAATTTTCTCACTGGTATTTCTACTGTATTAGCTCAATGATAGTATATTTCTAAAGCAATATTTTCAAAAAAGCTCTTCAAATTGTAAGACATTTATCATTGTTAAAAATTCATAAGAGAATGATGCTTCCCAATCTCCCTTTTCTGCATGCTTTAGTTTAATCAAAGGATATAATGACTTTAAGGTTTTGTATTTTTCTCTGACGGCAAATTATTATATTTTTGTCAGCAATTCAAAGATGTGAGTGTTTGGGCTTAAGAATGATCTGTTTCCTTTATATAATGTCTGTTGCTATATGATTACTTTATTCTCATAAGCCATGCATTTTATAAAGCATAGAATGCATTTTAAATTAAATAATTTATGTGACCCAAAACTTATGTTTATATTTTATTCTCTTTTTGTTTGATAGGCAAATCAGCCTTTGATATCTCTTGTTAACATATGTACTTTTAAATTTTATGCTAACACTGATTTAAGGGAATAACTGTTAGATACCACATTGCTGACCGTAGTAAATAAATTGCTGCTGTAGCAAGAAGGATCACTAAGCATGCGAAGCCATATGTTTATCTTAACAAGAGACGTACATGCTTTTCATCACTAAGATATGTGAACTCCAGAGCATCTTAACATGATCACTCCAATATTAGACTGGAAAAATTTGAGAGGACGTTGCTATCCGAATCACATTTATCAAGAATATACTACCTAGACCCCTATTAGGTTATGAAATTGCTTTCATTAGTGTATGTATGATAAAAATTAATCTTATTTCAAAACTTGTCTTTTTGCTCAGAATTTTAAAACACATAGATTAATAGACATTTAAAATGTGTCCAGTAACTCATTAAAATTATAAAACTGAAATGGGATTCATTGCATACCGAAATGGGATATTTGATACATCAAACATCTCCTTCATTTTCACTAAACCAAAAAGGAGCCAGTCACATTATTGATACTATGAAATAACCGAAAACCTAAGTGAATCAAACTGTGCCTGTTTCCCTATTACAGTATCTTTTAAAGAGCAGGGTTGTATTTTGGGAACTTAATCATAGGGTAGGGCCAATTCTGGTTACTATGCTTTTTGCTTCTGAAGAGTAAAAGAAAGACTCACGTGCTTTTCCTTTCGAGTGTATATTAAATATGGTATCAGTCTGTGGTTTCCTTTTGCACTGTAATTTTGCCACAAGAAAAAGAAACTTCTTTCCCATTTTTCTTCTTCAGCCCTTTCCCATGGTCACACACTAGAGCATATCAATAATGGGACTTTCACCTGTGGAATCTACAATTCTAATATGCCGTTTTCTGACTACAGTCTCTTTTTTGGGGTCTCTTATCTGGTTGCTTTAAAATTTGGTTGCTTCTTCAATAAAAAATGGTAAACAGAATTCCGTTGGGACCTCCAGTCTCGGAATCCTTCTCCTTTTCTCCCGGTTAATTATATCCCTCCAAGTGCCACTTCCTTCCTTAGCCAGCTTTATCCCCGTGGTGGAGCACTTCCATCACTCTTCTTCTCAGCATTGTTAGGGTCCTCTCATCCCTGTCTCTCAGGTGCATCCAGGGTCCTCTTGTGCTTATCCCTCAGGTGCATCCAGGCCACCTTATTTCAGCTTTGGATGAACCTAATTACATTCATTGCTTTTTCTCCTGAGCAGCTAGGAAAAATCTATCATGGATATGGAATTAGTATCATCCCAATTCACTGTCTTGTCTTTTACTGAGCCCTGTCACTACTCAGCAGTCTTTTTATGTGTCTGATCAGCTGTCTCTTTTTCTATTCATTATTGCCTCCTGTCCCCCATGATGACTTCCTTTTTCACCTCACAGACATATTCAGGCTCCCAGGTATGAAGGCCTCCAAGTCCCACTCCTTTTTTTTGCACACGTTGTTGGCTGTTTTACCATCACCAATTTTTCTCCTAGTCTAGAGGAAGAGGTCTTCCATTTTCCCCTCTGGAGTTCAAGGTTAATATCCCTACAGATATTCTAGAGCCCACCCCTTCAGATACCTCCTCTGGGGTATTACACTGTCAGATATTCCGATTCCAGAATTTTCAATGTTTCTCTTCACTGGATTACTATAGTAGGGGCTATAAACATGCTCAGTTGTTTCTCATTGAAATAAACAAAGAAACAAAACTGTCTTAAACTGAACAGCAAATACAAAACCTGCCCTCTTCCCTTATTTTCCTCTCTAGATCCTTGCTACACAGAGTGTGGTCCACAGACCTACAACGTTGGCATCACCTGGGAGCTGGTTAGAAATGCAGAATCTCAGGCCCCATCTAAGACTTACTGAATCAGAATCTGTATTTTAACAAGATCCTCAGATGATCTGTATGCATGTCAAAGATTGAGACCCTTCGCTCTAGAGTAATGCTCTCAGAACTTACTTTTGTCCTGCCAAACTTCCTGAAATGCTGGTCTTTATTTTGGCTGGCCCTTCCTCACTTCCTATTTGAATTTTAGCCCAGGGCTATAGACATCTCCTCCCACCTCCTACCCATGTCTCCAAGAGTAACCCATGTCTTATAAGAGTAATCATGGACTTAACTGGAAAATACAATGGACATTGAGAGTTCTTGTCTTAATTGAATATTCTGTTGCATTTGTTTAAACTGACTGCTCCGGTTGGCCTAAAACGTTCATTATCTTGATTTCTGAGACGGTACTTTTCAGATTTTTCTCCTACCCCTCCTCTGCCAGCTCTTCATCTATTGACCCCTGAACTGTTGGCACTCTCTTCTCTTCTTTGCCTTCTTGTTCTCCATAAACAATCATATTGACCCTCTTCGCTGGGGATTTCTAAATCTCTTTCTCCCGCCCAGATCTCTTGAGTTCTGTAGCCTAGATCTAATTGTTTATTAAACATCTCCACCTAAATGCACCTTTGGCACCTTAAGAAACCCAGTATTATCCCCAGCTGAACTTTTTATCTATTCTCTGAAGCTGCTTTACCTTCTGTATTCTCTCTCTCCGTCTACTCAGCCACTGAGTCCGAAGGCACAGGAGTGATCCTGAGTGCGGACTAGAGCCTTTCTGTCAACACCATCATCAAACATCAGAAACTTGATCTCGTTCTCCCCTTTATAATTCAAGCTACGTTAATTCCATCCTGGGAATTTGCACTGGATGCTTGCTGTGATTTTGATTTTTGACTTAAACTCCGATGATCCATCCTCTGCGTAGGCGGGGGTTGGGAGCGATCATGTCACTTCCCTGCTTAAAATTCTTAAATGTTTTTCCTCTTGCGTGTATAGTAAGGTTCACGCTCAGGACTTCACGCAAAGCGCACAGAGACTTCACAACCTGCCTCTGCTTTGCTCTCCGGTCTCTCTCACCCACTTGCATTCTAAGCTCACACTGACTGCTCCTGTGGTCCCAAATGTCCAGGTTATTCTTGACTCAATGCCTCTTTTCAGGCTCTTTTTCTTCTTCTTCTTCTTTTTAAAAAAATTTTATTGGAGTAGAGTTGATTTACAGTGTTGTGTTAGCTTCAGGTGTACAGCACAGTGAACCACTTATATATATACATACATCCACTGTTTTTTAGATTCTTTTCCCATATGGGCCATTACAGAAGACTTGAGTACAGTTCCCTGGGCTATAGAGTCCCCTGTCCTTATTAGCTATCTAGTTCATATATTGTAGTATGTATATGTCATTCCCAGTCTCCCAGGGTATCCTTCCTTGCCACCACTCCCTGGTAACCATAAGTTTGTTTTCTACATCTGTCACTCTGTTTCTGTTCTGTAGATAAGTTCATTTGTACCCTTTTTTTTAGATTCTAGGCTGTTCTTTCTGCTGCGATTCTCCCTCCCTCCCTCAAGACTCAGCTCAATCCAGGAAAACCACTTAATATTTCTGGGAGTGAATTTTAGTGAGAAGAAATGTATACTGTCTTCTTGAATATAAATTCTGTTCTTTAAGATGTTTAATAATTCCTTCATGGGAGAAATTGCTTACAAAGGAAAGCTCTTCTAACATACTTACGATAAGTTTTATAATCATTGATGTTAATTATGTACATTGTATTTAGCAGTGGTGCTTTGTAAATGTTGATTTGCTCAGAATATCAAATAGTAATGATTGGAAGGTTCTGAAAATCTTAGCTCACCTGTTAGGATATGCCACTATATCTCTGCAAATAAATGGTGGACAGTTGATGTTTTCTGATTAATTTTATTCTCCACAAATTGTCTGGTTCCTGACCCTTTGTACATATCCTGAAGTCTTGTTTCTCTTAGCAAATCCAGTCCACTCCTACTTGCTAATTGACTTGATTTTTTTCCTTAAGAATTTCTTTTAATTGTTGGCATTTTAAAAAATGAAAGTGAATACTGTTTAAATATTTAGAGATTTTGTAGACTAAAGGAAGTGTAAAAAGGCCTGTATTTCTGGCTTTCTCATTGTGCCATTATATATGCATGTTTAGAAAATTAGATCAATTAGACATTTGAAAGGGAAAATAACTGATTAGCATTATAAAGGTTTCTTCACAGTATCTCTTCAAACTAATTCTTCAGGGGGTGGGAAGATATTTGTTCAACACAGTTTGAATGACCAGTTAAAAAGCAGGGAATTTTTTTTTGCGGTACGCGGGCCTCTCACTGTTGTGGCCTCTCCCGTTGCGGAGCACAGGCTCTGGACACGCAGGCTCAGCGGCCATGGCTCACGGGCCCAGCCGCTCCGCGGCATGTGGGATCTTCCTGGACCGGGGCACAAACCCGTGTCCCCTGCATCGGCAGGCAGACTCTCAACCACTGCGCCACCAGGGAAGCCCAAGCAGGGAATTTTTGAGAGGGCATTGCCGTCAGAGCCAGATTCATCAAGAACATGCTAGCTAGATGTTTATCATATTTCAAAATTGCTTTCCTTACGGTATATGGGATAAAAATGAATCATATTCCTAAAATTAGTTTTTGGCAGTTTTCTCATTTGTATTTAAAGGAACCGTGGCTGCAGCCGCTGGTCTTCACCCTGGACAGTGTATCATCAAAGTAAATGGAATCAATGTCAGCAAAGAGACACACGCCAGTGTTATTGCCCATGTCACGGCCTGCAGGAAGTACAGGAGACCAACGAAGGTAAACTACCCTTGGCTGGGGTAGCTGTGATCACACACTTGCACAGAAGGCCCCGGGGACAGCATGGGATAGTGCCAGGGCTGTCTGTGGTTTCCACTGACAAGTTCACGTTTAAGTGCAGAACTTTCAATCGCATAATGCTTGTTTTATCTGCATAATTAGTTATAATCGATTCTGCTTCAATGGCCACATTTTGCTGCTACAGTATCATCACCAGTTTAAAAAGTGCTCTGGGCTATTTTCATTTTCATTGTGATGAGTTTTCGAATAGCTAACTGTTTCTCAAATTGAAATGCAAAGGTCTTGACTCTTGTGATTGCCTTAGAATCTATAATGGTCAGCTGTACCTCCATCTGTATATATGAATTATTAATGCTTACACTGTTTATTATAAAACTTCTGTGAAAAAGAAAAAATTGTGGGTTTTATGGGGTCTGTGATTGACTGTTGGATATATTTTTATTTAGGTAGCTGGATTTAGCTTTTAAAAGAAAATACCAATATGTGTTTGCCATTACTTAAAATCTTAAGCACTGTCCTCTGATCCAAAGTTTAAGTGCTGTACAAAAATAAAATTAGAATCCTAATTGATAAGTAAAGCTTATTATCTCATGAGATACAAGGGAGTGTTGGATTATAAGAGAAAATTCTCTCAAATTAATTAACTGAGTGCAAAAGGAATTTTAAAGGGCAGGCTTTCTGTTTTTTTCTGTCATGCTCGGTGAGGTACTCTTTTCTAGATTTGAGTATATGACTTTGTGTCCAAAACAGAAAGATGAGTGGCTATTTTCTCCTAGGCCAGGACTGACATCCTGCAAAATACTGAGCCCACAAGAAAATAGCTGATCAATTTTGCTTACTAGTAAGGTCAAAAGAGGACAGCAGATTGGAATTCACACGTAGAAGCGTAGGTTATTTGGGTTGACAGTAGTTTAATAAATAAATATTTATTGAACTGTATTAGTAAATGAAGTTTTAAAAAGATACTACTTAAATGATCAAAATTTCCCCCTTCTATCAAAATTTTAAAAGGTAGCCAAATTGATTTGAGTTTCATTTCTTTTCATTTCCCCTGTCTTCCTTGTTGGAGAGGTATTGATCAGTGAAATAACTAAGAAAAGCAATAAACGGACAGAAAAATTCACTAAGTGAATAACATGCTCTATTGGGTATCCATTGCCACAAAACAGACTGTCCCGAAACGTAGTGACTTAGAACAACAGTGATTAATTGTTTCTCTTGGTTCTCCGGGTTGACTGGGTGTTGGTTCCTGTGAGGGCTTCGTCCTGATGTGGCTTTGTTCTGCTGGGAACTGACTAGTGCTGGGGTTCCCCTCCTGATGTCCTCTCACTCCAGAGCCCCTCCACCTGGCCTTCCTTTCCATTCCTTAGCAGAATTCTCCTTTCTGCATGGTATCTGGGTTTCAAGAGGGAATATTACAGGCAGTCAACTCTTTACATCATGCTTGCTACTGGTCTCCCTTTGAAGAGTCAGATCACGTGACCAAGCCCAGGATGAGTGTAAGAAGGAGCTACACAAAGGTGTGGACTCTGGGGAAGGGGTTACTTGGAGGCCACAACAGGTCACCAAGGTGTACTTGAATGATTAAATGTTAACTAGCATTTTAATGATGGATAGCAATATAATAATCAAACGCAATTGTGAAGTTAATACAAGAGAAAAATGGATAGTACAAATTATATCACACTTCAGGCATGTAACTCAGCTTATCATCTTACCTAGGAAAAGTACAAACATTAAAGTAGTGATGCAACCCTGAAAGCAGTACTTGGTAGCCATTCATCTCTCATTTATCTAAGACAGGAACTGCTACTTCAATGAAAATATAGGATGATTTATGACGTGGAAGGATTAAAAGATAGTTATATCAATTGGGAACCCCATGAGATGAAAGGTGTTCTTCCAATTTTCTTATTGGTTTGACTCACAAAAACCATTAAAAGTGTTGAAACATATGTGACTGTTAGGAGAGCATTTAAATCATTTGTACAATTATAGACCATTGCTTCTTCAGAAAAGTGCCCATCTAACATTTATGTAAAAATGTAATTTATAATTCATTTTGAGATAGACTTGAGTCATTTAAGACATTTGGGAAATACATCTTATTTAAAAGCCTATCTATCGTTGGAAGAAAAAATCTCAAGCTTAGAAAGTTTGTCAGTTTGTTGAAAAATATTTTTTTTTAGTTTTATCATCCTATCAGCTTCTCACTGACTTATTAATCTTTTTTAAATTTATTTATTTTAATTTATTTATTTTTGGCTGTGTTGGGTCTTCATTGCTGCATGCAGGCTTTTTCTAGTTGTGGCGAGTGGGGGCTACTCTTTGGTGTGGTGCGCAGACTTCTCATTACGGTGGCTTCTCTTGTTGCGGAGCATGGGCTCTAGGCGCACAGGCTTCAGTAGTTGTGGCTTGTGGGCTCTAGAGCGTAGGCTCCATAGTTGTGGCTCATGGGCTTAATTTCTCCATGGCATGTGGGATCTTCCTGGACCAGGGCTCAAACCCATGTCCCCTGCATTGGCAGGCGGATTCTTAACCACTGCCCCACCAGGGAAGTCCCTGTTGAAAAATAATGCCACCGACTTTCTATTAGTTCCTGACATTGATTTTCCTTCTCTTTCAAATGTTATTGTATTTTATTGTATTTAAACTAGAAGAATAAGTAAGATTGTCAACTCTCCTTTTGAAGCAGGTTTATGAAATGGATATGCGTTTCAGGAAGCACTAATACCTCTGAGGTTTCTTTCTCCCCCTCATTTCCAGCAAGATTCCATTCAGTGGGTTTATAACAGCATTGAGAGCGCTCAGGAAGACCTTCAGAAGTCTAACTCCAAACCCCCAGGAGATGAAGCAGGGGATGCTTTTGACTGTAAAGTAGAAGGTGGGTTCCTCCTTTTTCTCCTCATTGCCCTATAGTATTCTTTGTCCTTGTGCCATTGCCGCATCCCAGTTATTGAAAACCTTATATGTTCAAGCCACTTCTTGGTCATCTCAGATAGATGCCACGTCAGATCCCTAAGTCATAATTGCTGGTGACTGACATAGAATAGCTATGGCACTTTCTTAGGTACTTTATTAAATGTTTTACGTGGATTATCTCATCAAGTCATCAAAAACGAAAATCTATTAAAGGTGTGATTATCATCTTTCTCATTTTATGGGAGAAGAAATAGACCCATATAGGTGAATGGGCGTGCCCAAGCTAGGAAGCAGTGGAATGAGGATTCAAACCCAAGTTAGGATGTTTCCTTATTTTGAGTTTAAACATTGTGTGCACCTTCCCACTCCACTGTGGTTCACAAACCAGCAGTATCAGCATCACCTGAGTAAGACAGAGATGCAGAATCTCAGCCCCACCCCAGATCTACCGAATGGGAATCTCCATTTTAACAAGGTCTTATCTGTATGTACATTACAATAGGAGAAGCCCTAGTTTAGAAGGTCCATAGTTCCTTTGAAAATACAATTTTTTCCTTTTCTTTTAAATAGAAATGTAGTTGATTTACAATGTTGTGTGAGTTTCAGGTGTACAGCAAAGTGATTGTTATACGTATATATGTATTCTTTTTCAGAGTTTTTTCCATTATAGGTTATTATAAGATATTGAATGTAGTTCCCTGTGCTATACAGTAGGTCCTTGTTTTGAAAATACTTTCTTGATTCAAGTAACTTTTACTGTATTCTTACAGTAATGAAGGAGGCAAACTAATAATGTGAGTATGACGGGGAGAGAGATCTTTTGATAAGGACTCATACCATTTCTGTTTTCTCAGTGAAGCAAACCTGCAGGTCACTGTATTCAGTGGCGAAGGGTGAAGGGACTGAGGCAACTACGTTTACGTTTGCGTGTAACAAATACCTTGAAATATCATTATAAACTTTTTCATGGAAGTCCTTGAATCCTCTCCTGCGTTTTCTTGGTATCTTTCCACTTATACTATTGGTGGATGTCTCTGGACATTTTTATTGTACTATTAGTTTCTTCCGAACCAGCATAGCTGGAGAATTTGCTATGCACACTGAATCATATGGGGGTACTTAGGAAAAGTGGTTTTCCCTCCATTCCTGGAAGGGCACTTGGGAGGAGCTTCTCAGATCATGAACAACATCAGGAATATTTCAATCTCACTGGAGCAGCAAAGCTGTAGTGCTAAATCAGCTCTTTTATTTATTCAAACCAGGACAAATCTCAGGACCTTATCTTGAGGCTTTTATTCCTCATTTATAGTTAGTTTTTGCTAATCATCATTGGTGCCACGGTGAAAGGTAGAATGGGTTAATGAGATGCTCTGGAAATTGATTTATAGCTATTCTTGGACTTAATTATTTTAAAGAAAACCATTTTTCTGCCTTTGCCTATTTTTTAAAATAAATTTATTTATTTTATTTATTTATTTTTGGCTGCATTGGGTCTTCGTTGCTGCGTGCGGGCTTTCTCTAGTTGCGGAGAGCAGGGGCTACTCTTCGTTGCGGTACGTGGGCTTCTCATTGCAGTGGCTTCTCTTGTTGCGGAGCACAGGCTCTAGGTGCGTGGGCTTCAGTAGTTGTGACACGTGGGCTCAGTAGTTGTGGCTCACAGGCTCCAGAGCGCAATCTCAGTAGTTGCGGCGCGTGGGCTTAGTTGCTCCGTGGCATGTGGGATCTTCCCGGACCAGGGCTCGAACCCATGTCCCCTGCATTGGCAGGTCGATTCTTAACCACTGCGCCAACAGGGAAGCCCTGCTTTTGCCTATTTTATATTTACTGTTTCTGTTATTCTAGGGCTTAGTTGTGTTAAGTAAGCTAATATTCTCTTTTCGCTTATTTACTATTTACTGTTAGATTCCTCAGCAGTTTCTTGCTTGAGACTTTAGGTGTTTTTTTCCCCTAGCTGACTGATTGTTGGCCAAAAACCTATAGGAATACATTCCAGATGGAAATTTTATTACAGTGAACAATGACACATTTTCGCAATGAGTCAGCTTCAGAAGATGCTGTTTGGGAAAATTCAGGCACTCCCTGCTTAAAAAAATAATTATTCCATCTCCTCTCTGCTTCTTCAATATGGTTTTCTGTATTTTTTCTGCTTTGAGAAAATATTCATCCAATGTTTGACGCAGTTTTAGGAACCCTGACTTTAAGTTATGCATGCTTTTAATGAAAAAATTGTACGTTTAATGTTGATATAGGTATAAATAGGCATACATATGGTCCATAGATCAAAACGGGTGTGTAAAGATAAGACTAGCCACCATTAGAGTGGTAAGATTTGGATCGGTCAATCATGTATTTTTTTAAATGTTCTTATTTTTTAAAATGTTAACCAGAATAGACGCTTCATTTAGCACAGCAGATTTAGTCACCCTTTAAAGAACTCTTTAAAAATTATTCAAAGAGACTTAAATTATTTGAAGAGATTAACAAACCCTTCCTGAATTTGCTGAATTAAAGTTATCTTTATTCCAGAGGTAATTGACAAGTTCAACACCATGGCCATCATCGACGGGAAGAAGGAGCACGTGAGTCTGACGGTGGATAACGTCCACCTAGAGTATGGCGTCGTGTACGAGTATGACAGCACCGCCGGGATCAAGTGCAACGTGGTGGAGAAGATGATCGAACCCAAAGGTTTCTTCAGCCTCACTGCCAAGGTACGAGCGATCCCTGCAAAGGAAGGGATTTTGTTCTTGGTTAAGCAGCTAAAACCCTCCCTCACCCCCACTTCAAAAAATGTAAATAGCTGTACATGTTTCAGCTGTCCACTCACTGAAGTTCTTTTTCTTTTTTCCCCCATTACTCAGTTTGTGTACAGTCTTTTTTTTTTTTTTAATTGATCTCTTGGAGCACAGTGTCATGTTAGATGGGACGCTTGCCCAGGCGAGCATTAGTTGATTTGGCAAAGGTGTCTTTGCATTTAGTAAGTTTACTACGTCTGTTAACTCAGTATCATGAATACGTTTCAGACGGTTTTCATGACAGGTGGTGCTTTCCTAAATGTACATAATCCTGTGAAGAATGTTTGAAGTCGTAAAACGCATTCAAATTCTGCAAGTCTCATGTTTATTTCATAAAATTGCTCGAAGCTTAGAGATCAGTTTATGAATAGATCTTCAGGTATTTATACAATTCTTAGTTGCAAAGGATCTTGTACTTAGTCCTTAGACTACAGCAAAACAGGAAGGGAGAAAGGGGGTCTTCATCCAAATGGATAAAACATATGCTAAGTAAGAGGCGACCCTGTGTTTGCTTTTCATGATCCTTCCACAAGGTAAATCGATCAGACTCCTGTTGGACCCTCCACAGGTTGGAGCTTTAGTGTTCCATCTGCTTTTGTATAGCTTTGCCACCTTTATTTCTTCATTTCAATTCTTGTTTTGAATGTGTGTAGTTGAGATAGATCTAGCATTAATAACATGTATTTTTTTATTTTAGCAGAAAAATAATATAAAAATCCAAATGCACTATTTCAAAAATAATTATTTTATGTTTTTGTTTTATATTCTGAAAGTTAACTTTTGAAAAAAATCCCATCATTCTGATGGCATTGTACCACTATATGTACCTACTGATAGAGAATCTGTATTTTCAAAATGCAACCCCTTCCCAGCTACATTATACTATTAAGAGGATCCATGGAAGAGTTTGGGATCAGGTTACTGTAATTATTTTATCTCATTTTCTAGCTATTTCAAATTGGCAAGATTACGTGGATTACTTTATATATGACAACTGTACAACTTAGTCTGCACAGATTTCTGTTTTACACATGAAGAAAAGAAAGTCAAAGAAATTACGAAATTTAACGAAGATCACACTGCTAATGCTAAAGTGAGCTCTAATTTCTAGACTAGTGATGAAACAAAAAACTCACACTCTATATTCTGCAAGACAGGGGAATGGAGGTGGTGAAGGAGGTCAAATAAACACAGCGTCTGTAGGTTGTCTCACACAATATTATAAAACTGTCAGGTAAGGGTGTAATCAGTCTTTGTGATCTTTGAACAATCGTGAATGCTACATATAAATAATAAACATAATTAATTCCCAGTTCATGAGAAATTCTCAGTGATTCATGGTGTACACACACACACACACACACACACACACACACACACACACACACGCTGCCTTATAATTGATTAAAACAGCCAAAAGGATTTACTAGCTGAATACGTCATGTGGATGCTTTTATCTAACACTTTTATCAGATGGAGTTCAGACGCTGAAAGCAACAGTGCTTTTTACTTTATCAAGAGAAAGTCTCACGCATTCATTCCTTCAGCAAACATTTGTTAAACGCACTCTCTGTACCAGGCTCTCAGTAGCAAGCAAGGTTATGGTTTTCCTTAGTTTTTGTTGTTCTACTACCAAACTGAGAGAAAAAAATGTTCTGAGTAACTCTGACTAAAATATGAGAGTGTACACATCAGAGTGTACTGATTTATCCAGCAGGGAGTCTTTGAAGTCCCCTCACCTCCCTCAGGCAGCCTTTTATAGCCAGCAGAAGGGAAAACAGGAGATGCCAGACACAGAAGTCCATCACTTCACTGCCAGGGTTTATTGAACACACAAATCCCGGGCAGCTGAAAGCAGCAAGCACACTGGGGAAAGTCACCCTGTGCTGTGGAATCGTGAACATTTTGTTTGGCTGATTTTGAAGGTTTTATTTTCTTGTTCTATTTTGTGTGTGTGTGTGTGTGTGTGTGTGTGTGTGTGTGTGTGTGTGTCTACAGATTCTTGAAGCCCTGGCTAAAAGCGATGATCATTTTGTACAGAACTGCACCAGCCTTAACTCTTTGAGCGAGGTGATTCCTACTGACCTTCAGAGTAAATTCAGTGCTGTTTGCAATGAAAAAATTGAGCGCATATGTCAGAGAATATCCAGTTATAAGAAGGTAAAAGCTCTGTGTATGTATTTTACAAGTAATTATTATTTAAATTATTATTAATGTCAAATTGAATTCAATTCTTGATATTTTTCATTACTTATTTATGTACTGCTTTATTGAAATAATGATAAGATTTATGTAACGTTTTAGAGTTTTTTGAACGCCTTTACATCCTTTGCCTCATTTGATCTTTGCAAACTTGTAAGCTAAGCCATTATTCCACATTTTCCAAAAATAATAACTGAGGCCTAAAGAATTAAATTACTTACTGGAAAGAATAGAGTTGGGGTTTAAATCCAGGCCACCTAATTCTGAAATCAGATTTTTATTATTACACTATAGTTCTTCTTTCCCTGTTCTCTTGACAGAGGGAACAGAGCCCTCAATCAGAAAGTACATGGAGCATCGGCTGTTTTAAATGGATTCATTGCCTCATTCATTTGACGTATTAATTGAGCACCTTTTGTGTGTGAAGCAGTGTTCTTGGTACCAGGAATACGGCAGCAAAGGAGAGAAGGTCTTTCCTCTCACGGTGCTTCCATTTGAGTGGGGGAGACAACAACGAAGTAAATAAATCTCTACAAAGGGGGAAATCAAAAATTGGAGAGAGTTGTGAGGAAAGCTACGGCGGGAAGTGCTAGGGTGGGAACTCTAGGCTGGGTGGCTACAGAGGAAGCCTCTCTGGGAAACTCATGTCTGAATGACAAGTAGAACTCTTCCTTTAAATGGGAGGAAGAAGCGTCCAGGTAGACAGAGCAGCTGGTACAGAGGCCCCAAAGCAAAAAGAAGGTCAGGGTGTCAGGGGAAGAGTGACCAGTCAGTCGTAAGGGCGGAGGCTTTGGCAGGGACAGGTATGAGGTGCCGTGGAAGCTCTTCGTACCTTTCGGGACTTTGGAAGGTGTTTGGATTTTCTTCTTACATCGATGAGAAGCAGTTGGAAAATTTTAGAAAGAAGGATGACTTCATCTAATTTAGGTTTTTGAAAGATCATGCCAGTTCCTCTGTAGGAATGGATTGCAAGGGGCAAGAAGTGAGGCGTAGAGAGGGGT
Organism: Globicephala melas; assembly: GCF_963455315.2. Taxonomy (NCBI): domain Eukaryota; kingdom Metazoa; phylum Chordata; class Mammalia; order Artiodactyla; family Delphinidae; genus Globicephala; species Globicephala melas. The sequence continues at coordinate 13,288,586 of NC_083330.1, forward strand.
GGGAAGCGATTGCAATAGTCCAGGTGGGTGACGGTCATGGCTTGGACTCTGGGGAAGACAGAGGAGACAGAGAACATTAGGTGAACTCGAGGATATATTTTAGAGGTAGAATAAATAAAAATTGATCTCTAAAGCATATAGTAGGTTTTCTTTTTTTTTTCCTGTTTGTGTCAGTGGGAGGCTAGCTAATTATTTCCCTCAAAGTGAGGCCGGTTGCTTAAATTTTGGTAGTCATACTAGGAAATATTATTTATCCCAGTGTTTATGAATATGAGTTAGCTGTCTATGTTTGGTATGGCAAATAAAAGATAAGTCAATATGTGTCCAGATATTTCCATACAAAAATAGGGAAATGTGTGAACGAATACCCAAGGGATTTCAATTTGGTTGCCTCAGGTAGGGGAAGGGGAAGCAGGCTCACTGTGTTTTTCTTTAAGCCTTTCCTACACTGTTAGGCTTGTTAAGTTGAATATGTATTGATGTCTTAATTTTTTATAAGTCCATTTACATGAAGAAAAAATGATATTCAAGATCACTGCATAACTGTCACATCTGTTCACCTTCTTTCCATGATTGCTATTGACCTCTTTAAGTTTGGGAAAGATTCCATGGATATGTCCCGTTGAAGCTGAAGAACGGAAGATTTTCTTTTTACTTCTCCTGTCTCTATGAGAGGTGACAATGCTTTGAAGTGAAATTTAAAAGCTCTAAAAAAATGCAAATTAGTAGTCCCCTTTTGAACACATTTTGAAAAGAGAGTCATTCTACTTCAGAGATGGATCTGTATAAAGCATGGTAGGGTTCAGGCAGATTCTGGTTGTCAAGCTTGTCACTTGCATGTGTCATTTTTCTACCTTTTTTGGATTTTGTTCCTATTTTCTTCTCTCCATTCATTCAAACAGCAAAAGCAGTAGAAGTAGCTTAAAGAAATACACATAAGAAAAGGTAAAATATAGAAATAAAAATAAAACATTAAGATGAGGGTATATTACATAGGGTATTGATTCAGCTGCTTTAAGAAGGACCAAGGCAACAGAGGCTTAAACCAGATAGAAAGTTTATTTCTCACTCATGTGAAAGTACAATCTGATAGGAGTCCAGTGAGGTGGGGCTTGATGATCTTCTAGGGATCCTTCTATACTTTTGTTTTCTCCCCTAGGATTTTGCCCTCTTCCACAAAGCCAGACCTGGTGCACCACCACCATGTCTAAATGAATGCCCCTTAGAAGGGGAAACAGGAAGTGGAGAGTAAAGCACTTCCTTTTGAGGGCAGGACCCAGAAGTTGTACACGTCACTACTGTTCACATCCTGTTGTTTAGTGAAAGGGAGGCTGGGAAATGTAGTCTCAAACTAGGCATCCATGTGCCAAACTGAAACTCAAGGAATTTTATTACTAAGAGAAAGAAGGCAAGGATGAATATTGGAGGAAAATGAGTAGGTAAATTTAGAGGTAAAGCTTTATTAGAACAGATGGTGTAGACCATCAGGGAAAAGGGGGCTATAGGTAAGCAGGTCCTAAGACTCTGTTTACTTGTTAAAGTGGAATATTATATTTGGCCTTCAGCTTCCTGATGGCCAAAATGAAAAGGGAAACAGAGTCCGTTACTTATTTATCAACATCCCTGTGATACATACATGTTTCTTAAGAGAAGTAAAGGTTTTCTTGGTCTAAGTTCTAAAGGAAATCTCTCACCCTGGATTTCAAAGAGGCAACACCAGGAATGTCAGGGCAGTGTCCATAAACATAGCCCTGCAAAAGAAGCGGCAATTTGTTTTATGTGGAAGATATTTTTAAGACACTCTTTAATGAAAGAGCATTGGTCAGAAACTCAAGTTCTCAAAAGCAAGTTTGTTGCAGGATGGGACAGGAAGACTGGGGAAATACTTACTAAATGTGCATCTTTTACATAGGCAGCAGGGGCTTAAGTCAGTTATTTGAAGAAGGCTGCCCTCCCCCACGTGCAACCTACTTGGGAAGAAAGGTCAAAATACATGAAGTGATAATAATACTACTTAGCCAACTAGGAGGTGTTGCCATGAATGGTTGAACACGCTGGCACCCAGCACCTTGCTCTATATGCTGGTCCTCTGTGCCGTTAGAGAGCGTGCAACAGTTTATAGCAGTCTATATCAGGCATTGCATGCTAGCTGTATTTTACAGTTTGCCTGTGTTGTATAATCTTGCCAACACAGTGATAGGAGATATTATCCGTTTCATCGATGAAGTGACTGAAGCTCAGAGGGACCAAGTAACTTTCCCAAAGGCACACAGCTGGGAGCGGCAGTGGTATTTGAAACTTGCTCCCTTTTAGTCTAAAACTGGTTGTTGTTTGTTTACCTGTAGTTGATACTTTGCTACACAGCTGATGTGCTAAACAGTATGGTTCTGACTGCAAGGGCAATAGCATTTCAGTAATGGAGAAATCATCTCGGACTGAGTGGTCAGCAGATGCTAGCTGCTATCAGCTGGAAAGATCTGTCAGAGTGAAAAGGAAGAGAGATGGCTCTCGAGTAAAGGGAGAGATCATAAATGAAGGCAAAGACTTAGAAATGAGACTGATCTGATTGATGAAGAGTTGACGTACTGCCTGGGCCAGAAAGGAGGATTTTAGTTGGATGCAGTTAAAAAGGAAACCTGACAAAATGTGATTTTTTTCCAGTGATTTTCTTTTTTTAATTTTTATTTATTTTTGGCTGTGTTGGGTCTTCGTTGCTGTGCATGGGCTTTCTCTAGTCGTGGTGAGCGGGAGCTCTTCTTTGTTGAGGTGCGTGGGCTTCTCATTGCGGTGGCTTCTCATTGTGGAGCATGGGCTCTAGGCGCGTGGGCTTCCATAGTTGTGGCCTGCGGGCTCAGTAGTTGTGACTCGCGGGCTCTAGAGTGCAAGCTCGGTAGTTGTGGCGCACGGGCTCAGTTGCTCCGCGGCATGTGGGATCTTCCCGGACCAGGGCTCGAACCCCTGTCCCCTGCACCGACAGGCGGATTCTTAACCACTGCGCCACCAGGGTAGCCCCTCCAGTGATGTTTTGAAGTGACATAATCATCCGATTTGTTTGTAAGATGTCCAAGTTGAGGGTGACTTGGACTCGTGTAGAAAGAAGCATTGGGGACAGAGAGAAAAAGATCAATTCAAGCTGTGTGTAGGAGGAAAATATATACCGTCTATGATTAATTGGTTATGGTGATAAAGAAGGTGTTATTTCTTGGTTTCTAACAACAACCTGGTTTGCAATAAACTGAGAGATGTATGTTTTGGGGGATTATAAGCAGAGTTTTTCCCCAAGTGTCGGAGATTCTCAACAACGTTATCCCGGGGAGTGAGAAGCATCTTCCATTTCCTCAGGAGTAACTGGGCACCTGGGAAGCTTTTAAAGAAGAGGTGGACAGGCTACCGGGCAGTGATTTGAAATGATAAAAAGAATGTCACTGAAGTTTGGAAAGCTCTCGTGTGCACATTGTTGCCGTTTGAGCCTCCAAGTAGCCATGTGTACTGAGTAGTCTTATCATCCTGCTTCTTTCTCAGGAAGTAAGAATTTGCTTCAAGTCACATACGTGGCAGGTAGCCAACTAGGTATCAGTCCTATGGAGTGCCGTCTCACTTATTTTTATTTTTAATTTAGAAATAAAGAGAAACTTGTAGTTAACCAGGACATGAGTGCTTTAAAAGCAGTCCTTTCATCATCCCTTCTTGACCGTAAACCTGTTTAGAATCACTGGCTATCTTTCTCACGAAAGAGAGAAACAAGGTTAGCAAGAGAACATTTCAAGGATCTTTTCTATTTGAACAAAATGTCGATACCTAAGGTAACAGCCTGTCAGGTAAGGTCAGCTCCATCCACGTAACAGATGTGTGTCAACAGAAACTATAGCATTTGTGAATATATATTTTTAATTTCCACATATTTACTTTTAAACTATTATTAGCAACCTATTTGTCTCCCAGATGAAAGCTTCAAACAGCCCTCTTTGTATAAAATAAAATGTATCCATAGAAACTAAAATCTCAAAGAGGCTGGCTTTCCCTTATTATTTAGACTCTAAAAGTTTTACGTGTTAAAAATAGAAACCGGTTGATTTTTCTACACTTTCCATAGCCAGGCTGCTGCAATCACATTTAAGTTTTTGGCCAGCGTTATAGGCCACAGATGTTCAGACCTTACTGGGGACCTGAATGAACCCTAAGCTGGTATTTAATCTCTGTGGGGCAGGAAGTGTGGGCAGTCATTCCAGACATAAAAGTATGCACTGTTTGGAGGAACGTGCTCACTCTCTGTTGTCCTGAGAACTTTTAAAAATTCTAGATTCATTCTCTGTTTCCAAATAATTCCATAATTGGCCTTATTTTTGGCATTGGGGATACTTCTTCCATATAAATATTTAATGAGCTTTTAACAGATAGTTCCTTTTTACACAAAAGTACTATCTGTAGGAATCTAAGTTTCACGTGGACTATTCTGAGTATCTTTAGTTATTAATGCCACATAATCCCCAAACGGATGTATGGATTGGGAAAACTGTGGGTAAAATCTCTCCCCGTGTCCTCTTCCCCTGATACAAAATTTCTATAGGTCCATGCCAGTGGGGTCTTACACTTCATTGAAACGGGAGGCTGTCTGCAGAATAATAGCTTACCTTTGTATTTTTTTTGACTTGTAGTCAAATGACTGTAATTGGATCTAAATTTGTTGTCATGCTCAGTAATTCATGAATTAACTACCAATGCATTAAAAACCTGAAATTCCTTTTCCAAGAATGACTTCTTCCTGTCGATACACAAATATGCCTTAATATCTGTATTAAAGATAAATATTTCCCTTGCCCGCCACCTCCTCTCTACCTCCTCTTCCACATCTTTGATCTCTGTCCTAAAAAGAGCTACCTACACCTGCTGTCCATACCTGCTGTCCACACCTGCTGCCCACACCCGCTGTCCATACCCGCTGTCCATACCTGCTGTCCACACCTGCTGTCCACACCTGCTGTCCACACCTGCTGTCCATACCCGCTGTCCATACCTGCTGTCCATACCCGCTGTTCACACCCACTGTCCACACCTGCTGTCTCACTCACCTTTCGTTCTCAGCACACTGAAGGTGGGCTCTGGTTCCCTCCATGTAACTGAACTGGCCCTTTCTAAGGTCACTGGTGACCTATATTTTGCCAAATCTTATTCACTGTTGTCATTGTAGTCCTTGTTTTAGTAGCATCTGATGCAGTTGAGCTTGTACCTTTTTTTTTGTTTGTTTGTTTGTTTGTTTGTTTGTTTTTTTGTGGTACGCGGGCCTCTCACTGCTGTGGCCTCTCCCGTTGCGGAGCACAGGCTCCGGACGCGCAGGCTCAGCGGCCTTGAGCTCAGGGGCCCAGCCGCTCCGCGGCATGTGGGATCCTCCCGCACCGGGGCATGAACCCGTGTCCCCTGCATCGGCAGGCGGACTCTCAACCACTGCGCCACCAGGGAAGCCCGAGCTTGTACCTTTTTTAAGCAGTGTTCTGTGACATGACCTATCCTGGTTTTATCCTTTCTTCGTGGCCCATTCATAGTCTCCTATGGTGATTCCGCCTTTTTCGCCAACCTCTCATGTGGCAAAGTCCCACTTTGACTTTGACTTACTATGTTTATTGTTTGCCTCTCCCCTCATTAGAACGTAACCACCCAGAAGACAGGAATCTTTGTTCATTCACTGTTTCCCAATGTGCCTAGAACCGTGCCTGGTTTAGAGCACGCTGGATAGGTCATTGTTGGATGAATGAATGAAGCTGGTAATAAGCTTGGTCCACAATAGGTCTAAAGCATTTTCCATCCCAACTCATTCCCACCCCCTATCCCATACCCTGTACGTTTCTTTATTGCAAAATTGCAGTTTTTATTTATGGAAAAGAACTTTTGTCTTTCCTTGTGAGCTTCTCCAAAGCAGATGAGTGAGCTCAGTGTTTCATTTGATGTTGCTAAAGAAGATGACAGGTCCACATTTCCAGGGCCCTTTACTACTGTATGGCATGATCAGAGCATTTTCACGTGCCCACCACGGTCAGTACAAGAACTCTGCCTTCCTCATTTCAGGTCTGTTTCAGAAAGGGCTCACCGTTAAATAGCAGGGCATGCCGTCTGCCAGCACATTTTTGATCTTCAAAATATATCCACATTTCCAGGACCCATGATTATGGGCCCCCTCGCCCCCTCCCCCTTTCCTAGGGATACCCCAGGATGGAAGACAGCACTGCTTTCATAAGGCTCTTCCTTCTCCAAGAGAGGCTCGTATCAAAGAAGTTTCCACTTACTTTTTTTTTTTTTTTTTTGCGGTACGCGGGCCTCTCACTGTTGCGGCCTCTCCCGTTGCGGAGCACAGGCTCCGGACGCGCAGGCTCAGCGGCCGTGGCTCACGGGCCCAGCCGCTCCGCGGCATGTGGGATCTTCCCGGACCGGGGCACGAACCCGTGTCCCCTGCATCGGCAGGCGGACTCTCAACCACTGTGCCACCAGGGAAGCCCTCCACTTACTCTTTGAAAGAAACTAGGCACATTCAGACATGTGGCTACGCACCGTTCTGAGTGCATGGGGAGAGGGCATAGAAGACATTTGTATTGAGATAGATGTCGGAAAGCTGCAGGAAATGGGTCCCACTGAAAATGGAATCTTCCCCCTCCTCTGCCTGATCACTGTGGTGATACTTCATTACATCACCCTGTTCACTTCCTTCTCAGCACTTACCAAAACTTCTAATTATCTGGCTATCGTATTTATTATATAATTGTTACATATGTGTATATACACATATACAGTTGTATATATGTTTATACATATATGTTACATATAATTGTAATAGTATAATTGTTATATATAAGGGTGATATATCGTTTTCACCTGTGTCCCCTACTAGACCGTGAATTCTGTGAGGGCAAGGGCTGTGTCTCCAGCATAGCACAGGATCCAGAATAGATGCTTCTTTTCATATTTTTGAATAAATGAATAATTGGTTAAAATGAAAGAAAGCAACAGAAGGGTAACTGCCTCTTACCATGGATGCGGTGACGTAATAAAATCGATCTCTGTGTCTTTGTGCCGTGGGAGCCTTATCTGAGATTTTTATCCTGCAACTACAGTGGAAAAGAACTTCTGAATGAAAGTTTTCATCTGGCCTTAAATTCTAGGTCTTTCCGAGATAAGTCTCCAGGTCACAGTTTCGTTATTAATAAAGAGAAAGTGATAATTCAGGAGTTCTCAAAATGCCTCCCTGTCTTTCAGTGTTTAGGCTATTTTCACTATGTATCATTATGAAATGTGTTAGTAATTTTGTTAATAGATTCCTGCATTTCAGTCCAGTTCTATTTAGAGTCCTACTATGCGCTAGCCCTTTGCTGAGATACATAGCTTCTGACATGTGATTTGAAAAGAAAGTTTAATATACTTGTAAGATAGTTCATATTCTAATGGTGAGCTAGTAAGATGTGATTTTTTATATCATATCTTTATTCTTGAATTTAACCTAGAAAAGTTAGACAGTAACTGGTAGTAGTCTTAATTTTTATTCTCTTCAATGTCCAGATTACTACTCTACTAGTGGAATAAATAGATAGAATCTGGTTATCATTTCCAAGGAAGAAGCGAGCATAGATATTATTTAATCCACATTCCATATTTTACTAGAAATGACAAAGAGACAGGGACTTGCCCAGCATCACATCAGTTATGCGGACGACATAACTAAAACACAGGGAGCTGGTGGCTCTCAGTCCTTTGTTTTTGAAACTACAGTCCACTTCAATTCTATGAGATGCTTGTGTGTGATGCATAAGACAGATGTAAGCATGACTTTCATGGAGTTTACCATCTGCTAAGGGAGAGAGAAATAAGAAGATTATTCATGGGACTTCCCTAATGGTGCAGTGGCTAAGAATCTTCCTGCCAATGCAGGGGACACAGATTCAAGCCCTCATCTGGGAAGATCCCACATGCCGCAGAGCAACTAAGCCCGTGCACCGCAACTACTGAGCCTGCGCCCTAGAGCCCGCGAGCCACAACTACTGAAGCCTGTGCACCTGGAGCCCATGCTCTGCAACAAGAGAAGCCCTGGCAATGAGAAGCCCCGTGCACTGCAACGAAGAGTAGCCCCTGCACGTCGCAACTAGAGAAAAGCCCGTGCGCAGCAACGAAGACCCAACGCAGCCAAAAATAAATAAATAAATAAATAAAATAAAAAGAAAATTATTCATAATTGTAAGGAGGATTACAGGGTGCTGTAACCTAGCACCCAAATGGGAAAATTGAACCTAGACTAGGGCTCAGGGAAGGCCTCTTGATGATTTCACAGAACTTGAAAATGCATAGGAGTAAGTTTGGAAACAAGGGAAGAACATTTCAGGCACACTGAACAGCCTGTACAAAGACCTCGAACGAGTAGATGGTATGTGAGAGGGACTGGGTGAAAGCCAGGAGGAGCACAGGGAACAAGGGGAAGAGAGCTTGAGATAAATAAACCGGGTATGGATCAGACCTTGGGAGGCTGTATAGACCATGGCAAGTGTAGACCGTGGATTTGGATGGCAAGGTTTTAAGTAGGGGAGTGGCTCTCCGGGCAAGTTGTGTAACTTCCTTGAGCATCACTATTCTCGATGGTGTAGAAGCAGCATGCATGCCGGTGTTCAGGCTGACCCTGACCCAAAGCTCAACAGTGATGAGCAGGAAGCATGGGTGGGAAGTAAAGTCTGTTCTGCCTGTTGTCCTGCCATTCGGGGTCCCCACCACCAAGCTTTGCTGTCTCACCTGTTCCCAGACTCAGGTCTGGGTCAGCTTTGTGACGATGTTTGGAATAATCCATCTTCTTCCATCCTTGACCTGACAGCTACCCTGTTCTGCCACCTTGCACTTCTCCTATCTTGGTGTCCTAGAACGCTGATTCAGTTTCTCTCTCTGACTCTCAGCTGCTGGGAGCCTGTGGATTTGAGTCCTAGTAAGTGGTGTCGATCGCTTGAATTCACCTCTTTTAGCGCTTAAGTTGCAATCAGTGTTTCAAAAGAATCCTTTGCATTTGCTGCCTGTATTGCTTTGCTTTTCTAAGAACGTGTGAATTTTAAAATAATGACTTAATTTCTGACAGCTTGTAATTTATTTCACCCGTTGCAGTTGACATGTTTTAATTTTCTTTTGATTTTGCTGTGGATGACAGGAGTGAAATGTTTGAATTATCACTGCATTCAACTGCTTTTTCTTTCATCTTTCATCTACAGTTTTCTCGTGTACTAAAGAATAGAGCCTGGCCCACCTTTAAACAGGCCAAATCTAAGATCTCCCCACTGCACAGCAGTGATTTCTGCCCCACCAACTGCCATGTCAATGTGATGGAAGTTTCTTATCCCAAAACATCAGCGTACCTGGGGAGTGCATTTGGTGTTCAGTTGGATAGCAGGAAGCATAATTCTCATGATAAAGAAAATAAATCGGAACAAGGTATGTTAGCTTTTTCAACTTCATCAAATTATGACACGTAACTTAGGCGATCATACCTATTCCTGCATCCCTGAAATTAGCATGTCAGCAAGTCTGAAATTTTATAAAGAAAGGATTCCTCACGCTAATCATTTGGATAATTATGCATAAGTGTTTGTAGAATGAAAATGGAGTTACACATTTTCATTAGTTTTCCTCTGAGAAGAATAATTGTTTTTGTCTTCCTTACATGCCTGATAGGCACAGCTCATCTTGCTGTGAAATCGCTCATCTGAGATGGCCCTATAACTAGGAGAAAAATAGTAGAGGAGCAGCTGCAAGGGATGCGGAGTACCACCCCATGCCATCCCAGTGGGACATGGAATCAAACTGTATTTGTAGTTTTTAATCACAACTCCCCATAAGCTTTAATTCCAGAATTAAATGCAGCATTAGATTGGCATTTTATCTTTTGTAAGCTTGGACGTCTAAAATGAATGGCGCTGGATTGCTACTGTAAGTTAAAGGTAATAACGGTTGCTATGGAATGGTTTCAACTCCTCAGGAAAACTAAGCCCTATGGTGTACATTCAACATACGATTACAACTATGGCGGCCCCTTCAGGTCTGTCTCTGGGGCAGCAAGATGGGCACGGTCTCCGGTATTTGTTGAAAGAAGACGACTTAGAAACCCAAGATATCTATCAGAAACTGCTGGGCAAACTTCAGACTGCACTGAAGGAGGTGGAGATGTGTGTTTGTCAAACAGATGAGTAAGCATTTTATTTACTGTACTTTTAAATGTACATAATACAATAGCTGTAGGAAATGGCACTCCTGAATACCCATTATTCTTTTTACTGTTTGAAAATGTAGGAATTTTTGCTAAGCGTATAGATCCTCTTAATGCCAACACCTTAAAAATAAGAAAACATGGCAGTTCTGTAGATCTGTATCTTAAGGAAGCATTTAATACCAGGGAAGAGAACAGCAAGGTTCTTTCATATAGAAAACGCTAAGTTTCAGTGTGCCGATGTTAAATTGAACAATATGATGAAAGAGTACGATCTGCGTGTAAGGATTTCCTTGTGTACCTTTTACAGACCAGAACACAGCATTTGGTGGATAAACACTCAATAGATGTTTATGAAAAAATGTAAAGCATACCTAGTCCTTAACATACTTGTTAAATGAGTAAAAGCCAAAGTATGTAACCCTAGGACCAGTGACCAACACCCTTTCTTCTCTTCTGATTGAATTAATGGTTTACTAAGAAAGTACCCAAATCACTGTGCCGGTAATTTGGAATCTTTTAATCAAGAACGGAGAAGAGGAGGGAGTTGAATAAAATTTTTCCAGAGCTCAACTCTGATTCTTATTCAGGAATTTGAAGGTTGGAGAATTGCCTGAACTCTGTAGGATGGTTTGCTACATCATGGAGTGTGACCGTGCTTCACATCTAGTCAAGGCAGAATGGAATTTGGGGTAGTTCAGTTTCTCACGTATAGAAGAGGGTGAATAATCATAACCAATTATCTATTTGTGGTGAAAAATATAAAAATTAATACGAAAAGCAATCAGCCTAGGGCTTGACATGCTTGCTTCTTATTCAGGGGATTGAAATTGTTGAATATATCATAGTGGGAAAAATCTGAAAATGGTATAAGGACTATTTTCCTCTTTTTAATGTACTCCCTTTATGAAGTTGCAGATTTAGACGGCTATCAAATGTGTATTATTTAGTTCACACACACATCATCCCTACTTCCACGGATAATTCAGATTTCACATAAAATGTTTAGAGCTGATTCTAAGGCTTTGTTGTAATTAGACTTTACACTAATGAAATTTTAATGGACATGATCTCTATACATCTTTGAAATTTAGAGATCAAAATTACCATATTAGTGCACCATATTTCTAAGATTATCTTTAAGTAGTTACTATTTACTGTGCTACTGTTTTCTGACATTTTTATGAGTTAATTTAGAATTGAAATTCTGTTTTCCTTTGTCTAATACACTAGTTTTTTAAAATTACTTATGACACTTGGTATATTATATTGGGACCACCCCATTCCTAGACAATTTAAACAGTTTGAGGTTACTTAGAGAACAGGTGGTTATTTTTAAACAAATATATGATATTTGGAATTGTTTCAGAATGACCTTGTGACAGAGAAGTTAATATTTTAGGACATTATATTTTGCTTTATTTAATAAATTGATTTTATCATGTATGTTATATGTATTTTAGAAACCAGTCTCTTTTTTCCCCCTGAAGTATTCAGGAGGTTCAAGAGGAAGACTGTTTATTAATAAGGCAATGGATAGTAACACTGAATCATGGATCCTAGATCTCAAAGGGATTCTAGGAGAGCATCTGGACCAATCCCATGATTCCAGTTAAACCAAGAGTTATTATTCGTCCTTTTCAGATGAGTCCTTTGTCAATGGCAGGATTATTGATGTGCCTGAGTGAACACTGCCTTGGAGACTGGCTCTCTAATGCACTGACTACCCAGCACTTCCTGGCACTTGTCCAGAGTTTGTCTGTCTTTGTGAATTTATTGACTTCTTTTTTTTTAAGTTCAGCTAATGTAGATATATTTTCAAGGAAATGGTTAGAGCCAAGGGGCTCCCTTTACTTGGTTTAAAATGCTTTATATTTAAAGCACTAATTTCAGAAAGAGGGTTAAGCTATTTTTATTAACCAAAGCTAGTTAAGATGATTACCTATTTTTACTTGTGATTTCGCCACTCTGTTATTCTAAAAGTCTTTACCAACTGCGCTTGTTTATTAGGAAAGTGACATGAAATGAGCCAGTGGTTTGAGACACCTCCTTGGTCTTCTCTGTGTGCCCCATATAATTTAATTCTAAATCTAAATATGGTCCACCATAATCCAGTGTGTAACATAATCACTTTAAAACAGTACCGTTGTCCAAGTGCCTGGATGCCCCATTGCCCCGTTCAGAAATGCTGCAGTGCAGTGAAGCTCGACAAATTATTTAAAAAGCTAGTTACTAAACAGTTTTCTCACCATGTAGAAATTATTCTTGGTCTAACATAGGTGCCTCTGCAGAGTGGAGAAGCTGATCTCAGCTGCTGTGCCGAGTTTTAAGAGAATTGCCTCACAATATCTCCCTGCTAGCCTTTCTAGGAGTCATTCATTCCTGTGAAAGGTCCTGGTGCTCAGCCTGTCTAATTGTGAAGTCTGGTTTTCCTGTCACTTGGGAACACATCCTTTGACACACAGGCATTCCCCTAAATCCTCCTACCTTGTTCAGATCCAAAAATAGAACTAGAGACAGATGTGCTGTGTAGTAACAGGAAGTAATGTGATGTTATGAATTTCATCAAGATTTTGTGATTCCTGTTTCATTTCAGGAAGCTAGATATTTAGCCCTTTAATGGGCGATTTTCTGGTTAATGACGCTCGGGTATTAGATATAAGTAAAGGGAAAAAATAATTCGTGGAGAGTCCAGAATCTTTGACAGGGTTTTAAAATTCAGGGTTTGTGTATTCTCACAGAGAGGAAATGAATAAAGAGTATTGGGGGCTAGTAAGGCAGGAAATTTGAGAATAGACTTCATTTTGCAGGTGCCACATGTCCCAGGATTGAGTGACAACCAAAACACATTGTAGGACAGTTAGTGAGCTGGGGGTTACAGATAGGAACGGTAGGGCTGGTGGTGGAATTATCTTTGAGGTTTTCCCAAGCATTTTTCTGGTAAATGTAAAAAACTGGGCACAGTTTCATAAAAACTAGCATGTATTATAGGGGCTCATGTGCCGGGCACAGTTATATGATTACATGCACTGATGGCTTTCGTTCTCACAGACCAGCTGTGAGTTGGTTTATGAAACACTGGACTGTCTCACAGACGCCTCAAACTTAAATTTGTTTCTGAAACTGAAATCTACTTTGACCTCATACTCAAATCTGCTTTGCCCCCTCCCCCATCAAGGTTGTCCCCCTTCTCAGTATTCTCCATCTCTTCAGTTTATGAAGCCAGTTTATGAAGCCGGTATCAGCTGTGATTCTTCTCTTTCCTTTCCCTTCACCTCCAGTACCTTATCAGGTCCTGCCAGTTATACCTCAGAATGTGTCCACCCCATCACCTTAGACTGGGTCACCATAGTCTCCTCCCTAGTACCCGCTGTAGAATTTTCCAGCTGTGCCTCTCCATCTAATACATTCTACATTCGGCAGGTGCCGGAGGGATCTGTACAGGTAAGTTGTGCTAGTCCCCTGCTTAAAGCCAGTTAATGGCATTGCAATGCAGCTAGAATCATGGGAGATGCGTTACTGTGGCCTGCACATTTCTACGCAGTTTGCCCCCGTCCCTCTCTCCAAACCCATTTCTCTGAGCTCCTCTTGCATCAGCCTCTTTCTGATCCCGGAACGTGACACACCTCTGCCTGGTCAGCCCTGCTCCCGAGGCCGGCGTGGCTGGCCTTCTAGGCACTCAAGTGTCAGGCTGGTGGCCGGTCTGTGGAGAGACGGTACCAGCTCCCCCGGGACACAGTCCACACCCTGAGTCCCAGTCACTCGTGTCTTCCTCCTCTGGACTTCCTGCTTCCTCTACAACTGGTTTTTAGTTTCCACAGTATTATGAGTGTGTCTCACTCAGCCCATCTCTAAGATGAGAATAACAATAATAATACTGATAATAATGAGGATACCCACTTCATAAGGTGGTCTGAGGGACTGAGTGAATTAATACCTGTTAGGTACTTAGCATAGTGACCAGCATAAGAGCTCAACAGATGTTAGCTGTGCGGAAGAGGATGATGGTGATATTTAAATCTCAGTCAAATAGAAAACGCACAGGTATACAGAAATCTTTATTCATCAAGGGCATTTGGTGGAGATTGACCAGAAATGGTACTCAGCTCAGGATGTTAATTCAGAATCAACAGACCTACACACTGTCAGAGGGATTTTAACACTGTATACGAGCAAAGGTAAAGGAAAATATTTCTGCGAGCACAGATATTAAGCTTTATGCTCTATTATTACTTTATTTTTTATTTTTTTTTTTGCGGTACGTGGGCCTCTCACTGTTGTGGCCTCTCCCGTTGCGGAGCACAGGCTCCGGATGCGCAGGCTCAGCGGCCGTGGCTCATGGGCCCAGCCGCTCCGCGGCATGTGGGATCTTCCCGGACCGGGGCATGAACCCGTGTCCCCTGCATCGGCAGGCGGACTCTCAACCACTGCGCCACCAGGGAAGCCCTATTATTACTTTTAAGAATCGAGAGATTTTATGCAAAAACGTGGTGTCAAAAACATTGTTTTTCTATCATTTGTTTGTTAGCCTAACACTTGTTCTCACAGGGTCAGTGCAAGCATGACTGCAGCTGTTTAAAATGAAAAGCAAATATGTGAACACAATTTGTAGAGCTCTGAAAAAAATGTTTATGCTGAGCCCCCGTGACTTCTCATTTAAAAGGTCCATAGAGCACAGAGGACTCCTTGCAGAATGAGAACTCCTGCATCTCTTTCCTCTTTGGTAGTCAGAGTTCATCTGTCTGTGCAGCGTGCAGCTTGGGTAATTGGAGTTAATCTAATGCTTTAATCTTTTGGGTGGAGGGAGTGAAGAAATACACAGTCTGTCTCATGAGACATAAACATATCTTTCCAAATAGAAAAAGTGTGTTTAAAATAATTCATAGCTTTGCAGGGCCCTGAGCAATCTAGCAGAGCTCCCTGATTTTCCCAGGTGTCTAAAAACTATAAACTGCCCAAATATTATTCAGATATCATCTCACAGTGAGACCTTACCTGATGCCACTGTTTGAAGTTGCAGCCCTGGCTTCATTCCCTTTTTAGAAAGTTTTCACCTTCCCAGTTGTCACCATGTGATACACTATACAGCTTATCTGGTCACTGTTTGTTTCCTCCCAGTAGAATTTAAACGCCAGGAGGGCACGGACTTTTGTTTGTTTCGTAAACTGCTGCATGAACAGCACCAAAGGCAATGCATGGTTCGATAAATGTGTTTAATTAATTCATTAGTGAAATGACTTAACAAGTATTTACTCTGCACAGTGTTGGGTTTGACATTGTGGGATATAAATAAGAGGTAGAAGATCTTTTCATGGTCTTGAAATAAAATAAACATGACATTGCTGTGGAAAAATGAGTGTCAAGATATGCGCATATGTGCTGTTGACTAGAACAGCATGTCATCGGTATTTGGTAAATAAAAGAGAAGATGATTGTGGGCTGGAGAAACTATGCCTGGGCCCTTTGTTCAGTTATGGTTTAATTTGTTTTGCAAATTCTATATCACATTGTTTGATAGTAAAGACTGATTCCATTTTTGTGTCATTTTGAGTTAGTTCTATAAGAAACAATTTAGAGCCAAACATGCAAGTCTAGCCTGGTGGAATCAGGGCTGCCTAGAGTCTGCATCAAGTTTTTTGCCAATTCAGAGTCTGGAAGTGTGTTTTAGCCTTGAGCCCAGTGGAAGAGCTTTGCGTTTGGGCAGATTCACGATGTTTCATGATGACTGGGTTGTGGATGGTATTGGAGTAGCCCCTACTACCGCCTGTCCTCACCTGTGTGTGACTCTGTTTAGCGTCTTAGGGTCAGGACGGGCAGGACTCCTGTTTACATGAGTGTGAGAACAGTTTGTCCACATGATATTCTCCCTGACAAATAGAGAAAGCCTGGGGGAAACCCAGGGCAGGCGGAGAGGGGCAGTGGGATTTTAACGTCTGAAGGTAAGCCAGTGCAGAGGTTTAAGCCCATTTAGTGTTTATTTTAATATTTGGATAGCACTTTAAAGTTTCTCAGGTATTTTCACGTGGTGGTGACAATGGCTGGGAGCGAGGTGATGCCCGTTGAGTACCAGCAATATGTTCTATGCATTTCATTCTCACAGCAGCCCTGTGGGTAGCTATTCTTATTATCCACTTTTCATAGATGTCAGAGAGAGCCATCCTGGTTTTGCCAGGAGAGCATAGCTAGTCTGTGGCAGAACCTGGATTTGAACACAGCTTTCTCATCAAAATTGTGAGCTGTTTCCATTACTTATTCTGAGAGGAAAAAGTGAACTGTGCATGACAGGCATTTTATGCAATAGGGTATTAATTTCAGGTGACACCTAGAAGAAGCTCTAGAAATATCTGTAAGCCTATCATATTCTATGAGCAAGGTAGTTATCTGTAGCCGCCAGTGTGAAAATGTGCACTTATTCTTTTTTTTTTTTATATCCCACTGCAGCCTTCTGTCTTCAATAACATACTCTCCTAAATTAGAACGTAAGGCATCAGAGTCCATAGTCCCAACAGACAGTGACAACGAGAAGGGAGAGAGAAACAGCAAACGCGTCTGTTTTAACGTGGCAGGCGATGAGCAGGAAGATTCAGGTCATGACACCATCAGCAACAGAGACTCTTACAGGTAATTCATTCATTCCTGAAACTCATCTCATTGACCAAGTCAAATGTGATTCTGTATTTTCCACAAAGGTCTTGAAAAAAATTTTTTTTTTTTTTTTTTTTTTTGCGGTACGCGGGCGTCTCACTGCTGTGGCCTCTCCCGTTGCGGAGCACAGGCTCCGGACCCGCAGGCCCAGCGGCCATGACTCACGGGCCCAGCCGCTCCGCGGCATGTGGGATCTTCCCGGACTTGGGCACGAACCTGTGTCCCCTGCATCGGCAGGCGGACTCCCAACCACTGCGCCACCAGGGAAGCCCTTGAAAAAATTTTTGACTGTTGTTTTTGTTTATTATTCCCACAAAATAACTGCTGGCTGTTACCAACCTCAGACAAAGCATAGTGAGACATCACTACCTTTCAAATTCTTCCCTTTTATAATCTGAGTAATTTGGACAAAACATTTTTTCTCCAACCGAGTGGACCTCATTTAGGAGATTTGTTATTCTTTTATGGATTGTGTAACATGTATGGCAAATAAACAAGTTGTGCCTGTATTGACAGTTTTTTCTTGAATATCTGTTTCTGATTATTGGACTATTGGGTAGTGAACAGGAGTTCTTTCTGTTTTGTTTTTCCTCCTTCCTATGTTCTGTGATTCAAGCTAATTGAACTAGTTTCACGTGCTCACCTCTGTGACCAGCTTTGTGCGTTTCTTCTTCCCTCACATGCCTTCTGTACAATTTTGATAGGACTGCTGTAACAGAGTACCAAGAACCAGGTGGCTTGAACAACAGAAATTTATTTATTATCCTACAGTTCTAGGGCTGGAAGTCTGAAATCCAGGTGTCAGCAGGGTTGGGTTCTTTCTGAAGGCTGTGAAGGAAGGCTCAATGTCGTGGTTGCAGACGGCTGTCTTCTCCCTCTGTCTCTTCCCATCCTTTTCCTTCCAAGCCTGTCTCAGTGTCCATGTTTCCTCTTCTTATAAGGACACCAGTCATACTGGATTAGGGCCCCCACTAGTGACCTCATTTTAACTTGATTACCTCTGTCAAGACCCTCCCTCCGAATGAGATCACAGTTTGGAATACTGAATGTTGGACTTCACCATACGCATTTAGGGGCGGGGGAGGGAGAGATACAATTCAACCCATAACACCTTCCCTCCAGACTCTGTCGAGTCATCTTCTTACCAGACTCTCAAATGATGGCTCTTCCAATGAACTTCCTTAATTGAAAGTGCTTTTTCTCCTTTGAATCCTTGTGTCACCTGGAACCTCATTGAGACCTGTGGCAACCTGCCACGTATGCTGAGCGTGCAGCTTCAGAACCTCCCGTTTTATGTACATTCACCGAAGACAAAACCTCTCTTACTCTTATTTATTATACAGTGTTTTACAGTGAAAAGATATTTAGTAATTATCTTTAAATCGAAGTTGTTTCATCAGAGATGTTTAGCACAAACTAGTAGCTAACATTAAAAGCATTCTTACCAGACACAGGGGGAAGCAGGATGATTTCACGGAATTCCTCCCACAGCCCTCTGTGGCAGGTTCGGATATTAACTGCATTTTACATCTGAGGAAGTTGAGGCCCGCAGGAGTTACATAATTTACCTAGGAAATCAGGTGGCCTGGCTCTCAGTTTATTAACCATTCTACTATTCCAATTTCTATGTGAAAAGGATTTTGATGAATACGTGAGTTAATTATTCCTAGAAATTTAATGATATATAAAACAAATTAACCACTTTTACCATTTCACTTACTTTTAGCTTCTAAGGAGACCAGTATGCTCTTTAATAAGAACCTGTGGTTTCTCTCCAGTGGGAAATTACAGATCTAAAAATACCTTCTTCCCTCAAATTCTAGTTATCAGATAATTAACATTACTCTCAGGTTCTCTCTAGGGTAAAATAGAAATTTTAAATGTACATTTAAAGTTAAATAAGTCCCTTTTACTTATTCTGAGAGAAAAAAATATTTATGTCTCCTGCACTACTTCTGAAATCTGTCATGGGTCCATATTCACACACAGACATTTCTAACTTTCTTTCCCTTGATGTTCATCATTATCCAGCACCTAGCAGGTGTGGTGTCCTGTGCTGGGCTCCGGGATGGAGACAAGATGCCATCTTCCTGGGGCGGGGGAAGGGTGGGAGCTCAGAGTGCAATTAATAAGTTATCCTTTAAGTTACTAGAAAGGGTTGAAAGGCAGAGCTCTTGAAACAGGATTTTGTCACTCTTAGCGAATCAACTACAGGCATATACCATCAAATGGATTATAACGAATTTTAAGTTTGGTTTGACTCCTGTAAATAGCTATGCATTTTAAAATTCAATTATGATTAGATTATATGACAAGAAAAGTTGAAATATGACCGAATTGAAAATACTTTCGTTTAAAGTAAGATAAAATGTGAGTTGAAAAAATTTATCTTTCTCATAAATTTCTATAAAGCATATTAACACATATAACCGTGACATAATAAGTTTATCCAGTAAGAAGTGGCAGGGAAACTTTGCCAGATGCACTGCTAAAGTGACACGTACCTCATTCTTCGCAGCGACTGCAACAGCAATAGGAATTCCGTCACCTCCTTCACCAGCATCTGCAGCAGCCAGTGCAGCTCGTATTTTCACAGCGATGAGATGGACTCAGGTGCGTTTGGTGAAGGCACGCGGACGCTTTGATGATGCCGAACCTAAGGGATTAATTTGCCTGATCCATTTTTACCTTTCATTAGCCATTCTCGGTGGCCACACACACTGCCTTTCAGTTTTACATGCTTGAGAAAGTCAGCTTCCCAATCCCATTATAAACAGAGTGAATTTTTAAAGAGATGGAAGAAACAAACTAATTTTTATGTTAATAAGTGATGTTTCATGATATTTCTGTGTTACTGCATGGTACCTGTATGATAGGTACACAAGAAACAAGTTTTCTAGGATATTAGGCATTGCTGATTGTGTAAGGAGATGGGATGGGCTTTGAAGCAGGATTTGAAGGCAGCAGATGCACCTGAGCTAGGCTGATGGGCAGTGGGGAAGGGAGTGATGAGAAAAACACTGCTTGAAATAAATACCTTATAAATGTTTTATTTTGTGTGTGCTAAGAAAAAGACTTTCCATCGAGTTAGGAAAAATCTTAATTTTTAGATGTGCAGTTTATTCCAACTATTTGACCATTAGAAAAATTCACCATTTGAAAGAATCATTAATGTGGGTACCACAGGATTCTTTCTGTGAGACCCTCTGCTTTCATCTCAGTTTTGAAGGAGCAGTAATCTGACATCCTAATAGTTATTAAAGCTTTTGGAATTCTTTTTCTGAACATGAGAACTAATGTATGGAATAAGAGCTAGTGTTTAATTATTTTTTACTTTATTGACATTAAAATGCTTTGGAATGTTAAACATAAGATGAATGATTTATTTTTAATATCTAGGTGATGAGCTTCCCCTGAATGTTCGCATTTCTCGTGATAAACAGGACAAGATCCACAGTTGCCTTGAGCATCTTTTCAGCCAGGTACAGTTGGGACAGTTGTGGGTATTTTTTCCACAGACTAAACTGTCAGAAATTCATTTTTCAGACATAGTGGAAGGAGTCTGGAGTCAGAAAAGAATCTGTTCCTGCATCCCCTGTACCTTAATTTCTGTAGTTTACAATGGAAAAGAGACTCCTTCAGCCAGCTAACCCAAAGGATTGTTATGAATGTCAAGTATTCACAGTCTTTAGAAGATTATAAAGTGTCCTACACACAGGAGTTATTCTGTTCATTATTTGTTTCTTTGTGGGTTTTCAGATTCCTCCATGACATTTCTTGTTCACCTTCATTCCTAACCTCAAGAAGCACAGGGTTGTCTTGTGCTCATGTTGTATTTTGCATTTTTAAAAAATTTATATCCACAACCAAAATTCATAGTGTAGAAGCTTTTACCACTTTGAAAAGGATTATGATAACTTTTAGGTGTTTTTAAAAAATAATTCTAGAACTCTTACTTCTTTTATAAAGAAAATTTATATTTTGTATGAATATTTGGTAGGATAGTAAGAGATGTCATTGTAAATGTTATCAGGTGAGTTTATCCTGATATTTTATTTAAAGATAGA
Organism: Globicephala melas; assembly: GCF_963455315.2. Lineage (NCBI taxonomy): Eukaryota > Metazoa > Chordata > Mammalia > Artiodactyla > Delphinidae > Globicephala > Globicephala melas. The sequence continues at coordinate 13,309,514 of NC_083330.1, forward strand.
TTTTGCAAGCAGCATGGGATTTCAAAAATAATTGTTGCTTTGAGGAAAAAAGTATTTTACAAGGTTGACTCTTGGAAATACCGAGAAGTTATGTAACTCCCAGAAATCTCTGCTGTTATGACAGGTGGATTCCATTACCAATCTCCTGAAAGGCCAAGCTGTTGTGAGGGCCTTTGAGCAAACCAAGTACCTGACACCAGGTCGAGGGTTACAAGGTAAGGTTTACAAAGTAACTGTTAGAGGCAACTGGGAAACAAAAGTGGGAGACAGTATAGTGAAGCAAAAGCATGGCCTGAGAACAAAAGTTCTGGGTGCTCATTTCATAATTCATTTAATACTGCTTCTATTTGGATAATTGTTGAATATATATATATATATATATAAATCAAGGCCTTTTAGAGTTCTTTGAAAGTTTAAAACGTTTAGTGCCTGTAGGGGCCAAACCGAATGAGTTAATTGAAGAAATATAAGTGTTGAGTTGCTTTTGCTGAAACTAGACTTAATGCCTACTTGGTGGTAGGTAGCCCAGTGATGGGGGGAGGGGTTTGGGGAATGGCGGTTGGCAAACAGAACAAGATCTAGAGCTCCCACTTTCTGATGTCTAGTTTAGGATGTTGAAATAGAGTTTTTATCTAAATTCGCTCCTCTGTTTAAACATTTGTAAAAAGAGAATAATAAGATTTGATGTTGTTTTAGATTTAACAGATTTTCTCCTGTGATAGAGCTAAAGAAATTGCTACCATGATAATAGCCTAGGACCACAGGAATGAAAGAAAGAGGATTCTTTGTTTATGGGCTTGTGAACTGGTAAATGGTTGAGACTTAAGAGAGCTTTTCTGTGTTTATTTAGAGTTTCAGCAGGAAATGGAACCAAAGCTGAGTTGTCCAAAAAGGTTAAGGCTTCACATCAAGCAAGATCCTTGGAACCTTCCCAGCAGTGTCCGGAATCTTGCTCAGAACATCAGAAAATTTGTTGAAGGTCAGGATGAAAAGCAAAGAACATACCGTGACATTAGCAATACTCATTTAAAAACCCATCGTGCCTTGATTACTTTTTGAAGTTTTTCATGTTAGGAGGAAAATAAAAGGACTGAAAAGGGTGAGTGAAGGCGGAGGAGGGAAAGAAGGAATAAGATGACAGAACCTTGTGTCCCAAGGATCTAAATGACGTGGACTGTATCACAGAAAATATTCTCAGGCAATAAAGTAAGGGCTCATTTTTAGGAAGACAAGTGGAACGTGGAGGGATTTTCATATTTTATAACATGAAACAGTATGAGAAAAATTCCTAAAGGGTTCACAAAACGTATGAAGCTATACTTCATGGAAAGTCTACAAAATCAATCGTGAGTCTGTGAGAATCAAAAGAATGACATAGGTTGCATCATTAGTTTTTAAGTTTCTCTTTCAGAAGTGTTTGTCTAAGTTGATTGTTATTAACTAGCATAAGTTTGTCTACTCAGCATCCCATAACTGATACAGCCTCTGACTGGAGATATAAAAGACTTCAGGACAACTCTAGTGAGCCTGGTTGCATGTTGTTTAGGGTCAGAGTTATTAAGTAGAAAATTCTGAGAGTTTCTAAAGTGATTGTGGTGAAAAAGATGAAATGAGAAATTTGTTTAATTTTTTTGTAGTGTCTAAATCAGTGGTTTTCTTCCCAGCATTAGACCAGTGGTTGGCAGTGTCTAGAGACATTTTTCCATTGTCACAATCGTGGGCATTCTATTGGCATCTAGTGGGTAGAGGCCAGGGATGCTGCTAAACGTTCTACAAGGTACCAGACAGTCCCTCACAACAAAGAATTATTTGGTCCTAAATGTCCATAGGGCTAAGGTTGAGAAACCTGTACAATAAATATCATGGCTGTATTTCCCCGTCATTTGTATGTCATTGGGATGTGGTGAATAGTATTCAGCAGAATTACATCATAACCCACCATTTTTTAACCCATCACTACCATTTTTTTAGGGTAAATTAGAGAGAGTTGCATGCTTTGCTGATGGAAGACAGCTCTTACACCCTGTAGGGTCTGAGCCTGTGATGTCACTCCTTCGTGCCTCAGTGTGTTCACTTACTAAATGACAGGGATGGTGTAAATGTTCTGTGATTACCCGGTCTTCTGCCTAGAAATATACTCAAGTATAACAGCTTAGATATTGTTTAGAGATCAATAGAGAAGAAATTTGTACAGAAATGGAAAACTCCAAATAAATCACAACAATTCTATTGTATAATGAAATCTTTTATTCTTGACAACTGGATTTCTTGACTGTATCTTTATTTTATAGCTAAATATAATGATTATTTGTGACACATTGTAACATCACGTTCAGTCAGAAGTCTGAATTTAAAACCCCCCAAAATAATGAACAGCAAAAATGACAAACATATTTTTAAAGGCTGTGAGCTTTAAGGAATTTAAGCATATACTTTACTGAGTAAAAGGTATGTTTTCGCTGAGTGGATGCCAGTGTCATAACACTCCTAAAAGTTATAATTTGTGAATCTAAATGCAGTTATTCTCATCATCTCTGATTTTTTCTTTTTACATTATATTTGTTTTTAGAATAAATGCAATATCAATCGAGAACAAAGAAACCCTTAAAACTTTTTCTTTCGTTTTGTTTTTTGAAGAGCTTTATCTTTAAGAAAGTAGCTTCTAATGCAGGGCAAAAAACTTATTTTTTAAAAAGTTTTTTTTTTAAGAATTTTACATTTTCATCTCAAGTCTTGCCTTATATACTCAGTACTTCTTTTCACAATGAGCGGTCATCGCAATGACAACTATCTACATATATTGATTGATTGATAGATGTTGTGAATATTAGTGTCCCTCTTGGTCATGGGAGCCCAGCAGCTGACTGAGCATGGTTGGCTGTGCTGAGTCCTCCAGTCAATGGAGTCAACAGAGGGAGGGCTCTTGGCAGAATTTAAGCTGCATCCCTGGCTGCAAGTCTCAGAGAGCTGCAGTTACTCTTTGGGTAAGAGCTGTGATTGTCACCGTGATAAGTGAGTCTTTAAAAACAATCAGTAGTTCAACTCAGTGGACCATCAAGGGAGGGGACGAGCTACCATTTCCTGGTGATCTGTGTGGTGTCTGGTCCTGTTGTATGGGGTGGAAGCAGCAGCTCTGGGATCCTTGTTCTGTGGACAGACTCAGAAGTAACCTCACCCGTTCAGCATGAATTCATCCTGTTCAAGTTAAAGTGGTTTTCATTCTATTTCCCAAATTGTCTTTATGGAAGGATCGATTTAATGGAAGGTTAGGTCTGGGCTGGAAGTTTAACATAATGTTACCTTGCCGGAATGTCAGGGTGTATATGTATAGCTGGGATGACCCCATTCTGATGTTCCCGTAGGGGAGGAAAAAAATATCCTTTTTTTCTTTAACTCTCCCAGTAAATTAGTCTGACGAAAAACAAGTTAACAGGAGAAAAGCACATAAATTTATTTATTATAATTTTTACATGAACACGGGAGCCTTCATAAGGAAATGAAGACCAGAAGAAAAGGTTAAACCTGAGTGTCTTTATACTAGGTTTGAAGAAGAGTAGAAAGTCCTGGAAAAATTTATAGAACAAAAGGGTATGAGCTAGGTGTAGTAACCTGAGTGGGGGGGCGGTGTTCAGCAAGGCCTGTTCCTCTTGGCATCCCTCCCTCTTTGGAGATAAGGATGATCCTTTCCTTTGGGTATCGCTCTCCTGAGCAGCTTATGACCTGCTTCTGGGGGAAAAGGGACGTGGTCAGAGAGTCCTTCCTGCCCTCACTGTTTCTCAGATTCCTTCAGCTTAAAATAATTCAATATGCCAAAGTGCCGTGTTTGGGGGTAGCCTGTTCCAAACCCCATCATTCCTTCATCTCTGATTTCAAAATATCCTAGCAAGTATATACCAAATATGATATCAAGGTATAATAAGTGTATGGTCTTTATGTAGGAGGGACTGTTCCAGTGCCGTTCATAAGTTATCACACTGCATGCCATTCACTCAAAGCCTGTAAACTGAGGGCAGAGGAGAGCAGAAGAAATAGTGGACTAAATGGGGGACAGAGTCATTGTGTGGTATCACTAAGATAATCTCCTAATTCCTCAGCTAAGTTACGGAATCACAGTGTCAGCTAACTGAAGATATTTTTACGTGGTTAGCCCACTGTGGTATTGTGATTTATAATAAAAAATATATATTTGGTCTTCATCCCCTTTTCTGGCACAGAGATCAAAAAACCCTTGAGATTTCCTGTGATGAGAGGATAAAGCTGTCTTTTCTTATGTTAATGAGGTGACTTTTGGAAATCACCAATGGATGGTGGCTGGTTGCCTGGGGAACCAACCCTGTGAGTAGAAGGTTGGAATTTTAAGTCCCACCCCTGACCTCCAGGGAGGGGAGAGAGGCTGGAGATTGAGTTCAGGTGCTAATGGCCAGTTATTTAATCGACCATGCTTATGTTATGAAGCCACCATAAAAACCCAAAAGGAGAGGACTGGAGAGTTTCTAGGCTGGTGAACTTGTGTTGGTGCCTGGAGCTCGGTGCCCTTTCCCCACGCCTTGCCCTGTGCCTTGCCCTCTTCCATCTGGCTGTTCCTGAGTTACATCCTTTTATAATAAACTGGTAATCTAGTAAGTAAAATGTTTCTCTGAGTTCTGTGAGCTGTTCTAGCAAATTAATCGAACCCAAGGAGGGTATCATTGGAACCTCCTGTGTACAGCCAGTTGGTCAGAAGCACAGATGATAACCTGGACCTGTGATTGGTGTCTGAAGGAGGGTGAGTGGGTGGGGAGACAGTCCTGTGGGGCTGAGCCCTTACCCTGTGGGATCTACAGGTAGATAGTGTCAGAACTGAATTGAATCGTAGGACACCCAACTGGGGTTGAAGAGTTGCTTGGTGGTGTGGGGAAGAATACACATCTAAATTGGATCCACCATCACCTTAAATTCAAATGTCTGTTAGTGACGTTTCAACTCTTTGTTGCCTACAAAAGTTATACTCCTTTTAAAAGCTCCTATTTCTCTAGCAACCTACTTTTTTTCATTTTTTTCTCTGCCTTTGTCCTAATATCCTAAAGAGCTGCTGCTTCTTCTTCTTCTTCTTCTTTTTAATTCAAAAGTCTGTTCAGTTTTTCCGTTTTTCTTCATATCTCAGTTACTAAAATAGTTTTCTAGCTAATCCCTGTCTCTATCTTTTCTGGTTCATATACACCATCACCAGATTCATTCTCCTAAAATATCATGTTCAGTACCCTGCCTCAGAGCCTAGTTATTTTCTGTTAGCTAAATCTAAACTCATCAATCTGAGGCTGAAAGCCATTTTTCAATAGGGATTTCCAGTTGTATCCCAATCTCAATCTCTTAATGATATAATAAAATCTTTTCTATGCTAGATTGTTGAATGTTTGGCATTTATTCTCTATTCCCTTGCTAACACTATTTCCCACTCTTAGGATATGTACTTAGTCCCCTGACAATGAACTTTGAAAATTTAAAAAATTTTGAGACTCTCTTAAAAACAATTCAATACCAATTTTAGCCATATCCAGGTTACAATAATAATAGCGCTTCACGGGTACACAGCACTTTAAATAATTTTCCAAGGCTTTTAATATATATTCCCATTTATTTTTTATACACAGTCCTATAAAATAGATAAGATAGATGTTATTATCACTTATGAATGAGCAAGTTGAGACTCAAAAGTAGATTAACAATGTACTGAAGATGACAAAGCTAGTGTATAACAGATGGGTCTCCTGACTCAGTCCAGTGCACTTTTCTGCCTCTGAAATCCGTTTGTTCTTGTGTCTCACTCGTAAAACTTAATGCCCTTTCAGGCATTTCCTGCATTTCTTACCTGTTACTTTCGTTGCTCTGACTCTGCTGTGAACCTATTTAGAATAGGGTACAACCTAGCCTTTTTTATTTCCCATAATCTTGGTTACATAAATGAACTCTTTATGTTTTAATGTTTTCCTATTGCAAGTAAACTATTTACCAATTGGAAGCAAATGGACACAGAGCTCATTGGGCACATAGCAATCAGTATGATGTTAATACACATCATTTATCAGACATCTGTGATTGGCCCTGTGTGGGGATGGGGTGAGAAGAGTATTTGGAAATACTTAGTATTTTTCTGTCTTATAGGGCTGTATCTTGACCTACAGATAGGAAAGCCACAATATATACATATATTTCTAATAATAATACACAGATAATTCACAATATCACATACACATATTTATTAATATATATTTATATATTATATTACATATATTCTTTATATATTGTATATATTTTTTAAAAGTTTAAATTTTAAAAATACTATTTGACAGTTTATTGATCAAGACCAGAATAGCTGTAGGTGTTCAGAGAACACCACGCAAGCTGCAACAGCTAATGATGACCTACAACGGTAGCAGGATTTGAATGCTGTTTCATAGGCTCATGTAATTCAGATCTGGAAGAGATTTTAGGGTCTTGAGCAGTGAGTAGAATTTATATAGGTAGATAGGCAAAAATAGCATGTCAAGTGAATGGGATTTTTATTATCTAATGTATATAATAAGGTTGTGCTAGTTTTTACTACACAGTTAAAATGTGATGTTAGTTGCAGAAAAAGACTGAACAACTGACTGGTATGTTTTCTTTCTCTGCAGAGGTAAAGTGTAGGATACTCCTGGCTCTTCTTGAATATTCAGGTAATATTTTACATTATTTTTACTATTTGAGATTATTATAGCCCACGACCTTAGATGTCTTATGATATGAAGGCAGCATCTTCAGCTGTTTACAAACTAGATGGAAATATGATCTCTACCTTTTCTAAAGCCTGGCAGAGATTAAAAAAATACTTAGATAGTATTTTGATAAAAACATAAAACATATGCTCATCTTCAATTAAAGGTTAAAAACATGAAAACATATAAATGTATATTTCTACAAAATATAATTTAAAAGGAGAAAGGGAGGAGGTTTTGGTAAAGTTAATTGTACAGATAGGCTTTTTTGTGAAACTGTGTCTAACTTTTGTTATAACAAGGATGTAGGCGGGTTCAGATTTAAGGAGAAACAGACTGTGCTTTTGATAGGAGGACCCTCAATCTGAAATCGTTTTGCAAGGGCATGGACACAGAGAGGGGAAGAATTTGTGAGCACTTTTACAATCTGTCACACTTGGAAAATTTAAATTATAAATGAATGAACGAGCCAGCTTAACCAAGAGGGCCTTTTGTTTTTTTTGATGCTTGGTTTTTGCTTTGCTTTTTGACTGAGTAATAATATCAAAAGTATCTTACATTTTTTGAGCTTTAATAATGACAGCGTAGTCGATGGACCTCATTTTTATGGATTTCACTGAGTTCTCACAACTACTCTGTGAGAATATTATTATTGTTTCCACAGTTTTAAAGGTGAAGAAATCTACATTCAAGCAGATGAATAACTAGCACATGGTAGTCAATCAACACATACTTTGGGACATCTAGAAGATTAGGCATAGAGATGCCTTACTGGGTGAATAAATAAATAGTAGGTGCAGTTTTGAAATTCAAACTTAGTTCTGCCAATTCCAGAAATGGTCCTGGAATGCATTGCTTTATTTATTAATATTCAGATGGCTGTTCTTATTTTGATTTCAATTTCATTTTTCTATTTCTATCATAATTCTCCTTTTTCCTACTTGATTTACTCCTTTTTTCTATGTTACATTTGAATGATACCAAACATAGCCAGATTACTCCATATTGTTGGCTATAAAATTATGCTTTTCACTTGAAAAGGGTGGACTGGGTCTGCTAAACATTATTCTTAATTGTCTTTTATTCCTGTCTTTCTGTCTCTCTGATCTCTTCTTTTTGTTTCTTTGTTTATTTTGCTTTCTTTCCCCTACAATCTCAGAATAATGACAGATTACTTGCATGTCTAGAAACCATCTCATTCTTTTCAGATCAGCAAACTTACAATGGAATTTGAGTTTTTTAAACAGTTGAGACTAAATTAAGTGTTAATGTTTTTAAACATGTCTGTAGAAGATGAATTTAAGTAGGTGCTTAAATACTGAAATGAAACGGAAGCCTTTGATAGGTAAAAATCCATTTGTTTTGAGTGTATTCCCACTACAAGGGAATTTTTACTTGGCGAAAATAAACGAGCTGTCAAAAAAACCAGAACTTGCTTTTCTTCTTTTACTAGAAGCTGGGAGCAGCTGTTGTGATTCTTGCTGTAGTTCTTATTGATAAAAATGAGGAATGAGAATAGCTTTGGTAAAGGATGGACACTTGTGACTTTCGAACAGCTGCATAATTAAAAGGAAAGGACCTGTATGTTTTTGCTGAAAGTTTGCTTATTGGGTTTCTTTCTTTGTCACGATGTTCCTTCTCTATTTAGCAATAAAACTGAGCACACATGTGCCAGGCACCATGCTAGATGCTAGGGAAAAGAAGAATCATGATAATATCACTGTCCGTTTTCACCTTGCTAAGTGCTTTAAATGTTTTTATCTCATTTATCTTCATCACAGATCTAAGAAGTAGGAATAACCTCAATTTTACGAATAGGGATCTGAAACCTAGAATTGTATAGATTAAAATTGGCAGAACGGGAAGTTGAAAGCAGATTATATGCCTCTCAAGTCCCTGAGCATAAATCACATGATATGCCACTTCCCCTGGCGTTGATGTGCTGACGGTCCCTGGGGGAAGACAAGCATGTGAGCAAACTCACAATGCTAGGTCATTAGCCCTTCAGTAGGGGGAGACACCCCCAGACCTGCAGGGGCAGAAAGAAATGCAGACTTCCTGAAGGAGAGAGGACATTCCCCAAAGGGAGATAATATTTTAGTAGTTCAATGAGTTGACTCTTGAAGAATGATTTCAAGTTTGCTGGGTGGTGAGGGGAGGAGGGTGGCCCGCAGCCAGAGGGCCCATAGACCAAGGATCACCTTTTTTTTTTTTTTTTTTTGCGGTACGCGGGCCTCTCACTGTTGTGGCCTCTCCCGTTGCAGAGCACAGGCTTCCGACGCGCAGGCCCAGTGGCCATGGCTCACGGGCCCAGCCGCTCCGCGGCATGTGGCATCTTCCCGGACCGGGGCACAAACCCGTGTCCCCTGCATCGGCAGGTGGACTCTCAACCATTGCGCCACCAGGGAAGCCCAAGGATCACCCTTTTAAGTCAAACTAAATCCAGTCATTTCAAGAAGCCAGAGAATGAGCTCATACATTTTCATTTACCTTATTTCATTTGTTTCTTAGTTGGTCTACTGGTTCATTATTTTCATTCAGTAAATATTTGTTGAATGTCTACACCCAGTTAGAAATTATGCACAACAGAATAAGTGTTTTGTTTTTTTTCGTAGTTGAGAATTGGACAAAGTTCTTTCCCAGTTTAGCCATTTTATAGTGACCTGTAAAACGCTCTTTTCTGTCTATTAGAGCAGGAACATAGTATATAACTACTTAAAGGAAATGTCTAACACATGTTGTTAGTTAAATTAACAGGTTGAACTATATGGAGTTGCCATATTCAATCATGTTGACCTACTAAAACAGCAAGTTCATATAGTTCCACCTAGTCAATGAATATTTTTATTATATAATTAAATATTTTTAATATATTATCCTGTTTCTAACAAAATTTTCAAGAGTAGCTTTTACTAACAGTGAAACTAAGTAACAAGCAGCAATTATGTGTACACATGCTTTGAGGGTCATTAAAAACAGGTGTTCCATGTTCTTGGTAAACAACTTAAAAACTATGCCTTTCTATCAATAAAGCAAGAACTCATTGCTGAGTAAAGGCAGCATGTTTATCTACGTTATACACTAATTATTGACAATGCTTCTTCATTTCAGGAGATTCTGAGCTCTCAAAATATTCAGTGCACTTTTGGGAGTACGATGATATTTACCTGTGCCGTTCCTCTAGTACAAGAGATTTCTCAGTGTACAGAATGTATGGCTTGGTGTTCGTGTTGTTTATGTAGTTTGTGTTACATCCAGCGCCCCAGAGACGTGAACCTTTTGGGGTCAGGTTCTCAGGGGCACAGCTGCTTTCCATTTGAAAAACCTGAGGTCCAGGACTGGTACTTCACAGGGTAAACATACCTTCAAAGTGGGTCAATCAAAATTCCGGTTAATTGCAGAATAAGAATGCTAGTAAAAATCAATTTATGCTAGAACTGCAAATATTTTACCTATTTCAAAAAAATATATAGGAGTTTATGAACTGGACCTGTTTATACCTTATGAAGTTGAATAGGTGACTTCAGGAGATACATTTGCATATTTAAGATATCCAGATTTGCATATTATTACAAGCAATTGGACATGATGCTCTTCCCCATGTGTGTTTCACATTAATATTTGAATAGGTCTAGTAGGTAATTTTTTAAAATTTAGTACTAATAATATTTTATTTCATTTACCAGCACAAACTGAAAAACTGGACTTTGAGTTTTCTTTAGGAAAGTGTCATGTACTAGTACAAATTGTGTTCCATCATGAAAAATAAAGTAAATAAAATAAAGGCTTATTGTATTGGGTTTTATAAAACAATTTAGTGATCGCAAAATAAAGTTACAATATCAATTAAGAAAAATGAGCTTAATGTTTCTAACATTTTTGGGTGTTCAGTGTTTTCTAAAAGGCATACTTGCTCAAACGTATGTGCTCATGGATAGAGCTCAAATCCACATTCTTCCCATGGTGTGAGTTTAGGGAATGGATGAAATAACGGTGAATGCAAATGCTGAATGAATTGGTCTTATTCAACTATGACGTTTTCCAAAACTTCCTTTATGTTCTCCTGGATCACAGACAGTGAGACACAGCTCCGAAGAGACATGGTCTTCTGCCAGAGTCTTGTGGCCACAGTCTGTGCCTTCTCCGAGCAGCTCATGGCCGCCTTAAACCAGATGTTTGACAACAGCAAGGAAAATGAGATGGAGACTTGGGAAGCCAGCAGAAGGTGGCTGGACCAGATAGCGAATGCAGGAGTTCTTTTTCACTTTCAGTCACTTCTGTCACCAAACTTGGTAAGGAACCACAATGCCTCCCACTGGCTGTGTCAACTGGAACGTACATTGGGACCTATTCCCAATAAAACATGGTTCTTCGTTATTGTATCCACAGTCTTCCAGCTCCTTTAAAAGGATATGTTTTTCCATGGGCAAATATAACTTTAATAAGTATGTGGAAATATCTTTCCTGATTTTTATTCTCAGTGGCTGCTAAAAGCTGAGAAAGCCTCCATCTGTTACCAATTCCTGTATCCCTAAGCACCGGCCGAGAAAGGTCAGCAGAGGAAAGAGTATCTGCTGCGGTTGCTTATTTGCAGTCCAGAAGGAAGAGTCTGCCATGAGACCCGAGCTCCCCCTGAGGTTGATGTTCTGGAACGTGCTCTTAGAAGAGCTCTGACAACTTGCATGCCATACTGTCTGACAATCTGGTTAGAATTTGCATGTGTTAAATGATTTTATTTCCTTCCTTTGTGTGCATGTTTTTCCTGTTAAATCTAAGAACATTGCCTTAATTACTGTAAAATATTCCGTGTTTATGCATCAGTTGTCCACAGCGGAGATGAAGAAAGCATCTCGGAATATTTGATAAACCTGTGGTGAACTTAGAGTTTTTTCACATATACTTCCTGTGGTTCTGATAGTTGTCATGATGTATAAAGGCAAATATGTTCAGTTTATTTAAACTTAAGGTGCGTGTTAAATATAATTTTGATTTGAAACATGAGACGGTATTTTATCTGTTAAAGTACACATAGAAAATGTAGCTACCAAGTAACATGGTTGAGTTTTTAAACGATTGTATATGAGTTTATACATCAAAATAATGTTTTTCTTCAATGGTATTGAGGACAGGGGGGTAATTGCTGTACTGCACGGTCATAAAAAGTTCTGGAATGGTAAGGTAAGAAAGTCCATTCAGCTGAATGAAATTCAGAGAAACAGGATTAGATTCTTTTGAAAAGACTCTATATACTCCATGTGGGTGATGAATTTTTTATTTGGTTGCTAATATAACCAAATAAGAAAGATTTAATTAATGAAAACTTTGAAATAAGTCGCTTGAAAAGTGTTTAAAAACAAAATAAATACTAATTAATCATTGCCTATCAAATAAAAATTACGTAAGATAAGATGCACTCTTCCTAATACATGGTAGGCTTTAAGTATTTGTTGAACAAATTAATTAATGAATGAGGCTTCATTTCTATTCTTAAAAACTGCCATTGTCTAGGCAAGTGCTGGTACATTTATTTGAAATCTCAAGGAATGGGGGAAAGTATTTGTAATTCATACATCTGGTAAGTGACATATCCAGACTATATAAAGAATCCTTAAAACTAAAGAATAAAAAGACATCTCGATTAAAAAGCAGGCAAAGAATTTTTTTTTTTTTGGCGGTACACGGGCCTCTCACTGTTGTGGCCTCTCCCGTTGCGGAGCACAGGCTCCGGACGCGCAGGCTCAGCGGCCATGGCTCACGGGCCCAGCCGCTCTGCGGCATGTGGGATCTTCCCGGACCGGGAACCCGTGTCCCCTGCATCGGCAGGCGGACTCTCAACCACTGCGCCACCAGGGAAGCCCCAGGCAAAGGATTTGAATGGTCATTTCTCCAGAGAAGATATAACATGGCCAAAAGCACATGAAAAGACGCTTAACATCATTAGCCATTGGGGATGTGTAACTCAAAACTACAATGAGATACTATGTCACAGTGATGTGGATGGCTACAATCCAAAAGACAGACAGGCACAAGTGTTGGTGAGGATGTAGAGAAATTGTAACCCTCAGACACTGCTGGGGGGAATGGAAAATGGTGCAGCCATTTTGGAAAACATTTTGGCAGTTCCTCAAATTGTTAAATGTGGAATTTCCATATGACCCAGAAAGTCTACTCCTAGGTAATATCCAAGAGAAAAGAAAACTTATATTCTAGCAAAACTTGTACACAAATGTTCCTGGAAAGATTATTCATAATACCTGAAAAGTGGAAACAACCCAAATGTCCATGAGCTGTCTGATGAGTGGATAAACAAGTTGGGGTATATCCATACAATGAAATATTATTCAGCAGTAAAAAGGAGTGAGGTACTGGTACATGCTACGACATGGATGAACCTTGGAAACATGTTAAGAGAAATAAACCAGTTACGAAAGACCACGCATTATTTGATTACATTATTATGTAATAATAGGCAAACTTTAGAGACTGAAAATAGGCTAGTGGTTGCCTGGGGCTAAGGATTGGAGGAAGGTATGTGGAGGATGAATGCTAATGGGTACTGAGTTTCTTTTTTGGGGTAGTGACAATATTCTAAAATCGGATGATGGTGATAGTTACACAACTCTGCATATATACTAAAAACCCCTGAGCTGTATACTTAAAATGGGTGAATTTTATGGTATGTGAATTATATCTCAAGAAAGCTGTTTTGTTGTTTTAAATAGGTCTTATGAAACCCTTAAGTTTATTTAAAGAATTGATTTAAAAAATTCAAAGGTAGTTAAAAAAAAAGTCAGAGAAACTTGTAATCTTTCTGCCTTTGTAACAAGAGCGCTTAGGGCCTCCTAGAACAGTGAAGAGCTCCCTGGGAGCTGCAGGCACTGGCGGTCTGTGTGTTCCTGGGCTCTGAGCGCAGTCCTAGGTCCTTGGGTATGGGTTTAGCCACATCTGCAAGTTACAATCAGAGCGCAACCTGTTTGGGACATTTCTTCCTGTGTGTATTCCTCTCAATTGGAAGAATGCTGGTTCTTTAGTCCTGTCCCTACAATTCCAGATTCATGGCATTTTTCTGCTGCTTCAAAGGACTTTAAAAAGTAACAGTCTTATAAATATTTATCCAGCACTTACTGTGTACCATCCATTAGATTAAGTACCAAACTAAGGTACAAAGGTGATGATGCTATTAACCTTTCGGTATCCATGCAGTCCTTCTTTGGGGTCTGAGGCTGCCTTAGTGGGTTTTTTCCCATACACAATGGAAATTCTTTACCATCTCCTTCACCCTCTACTCGTGCTGCCCCCAAAATATGGCTATAAGCTTACAGCAACTTTTAAAATGCGGGTAAAGCATGTTAAAATTATTGTTAAAAAGGATCATTTGGGCTTCCCTGGTGGCACAGTGATTGAGAGTCCGCCTGCCGATGCAGGGGACATGGGTTCGTGCCCCGGTCCGGGAAGATCCTACGTGCCGCAGAGCAGCTGGGCCCGTGAGCCATGGCCGCTGAGCCTGCACGTCTGGAGCCTGTGCTCCACAACAGGAGAGGCCACAACAGTGAGAGGCCCACGTACCACAAAAAAAAAAAAAAAAAAAGGATCATTGACATTCTTAAGGAAACAAATGTACCTTTGAAAGAAAAGTTGTGTATGATTAGGTTAATTATTCTTTCATGAGGAAATTAGTAAAAGACTTTAGATAGTGCACTGAACTGCTAATAGGAAGGCCAGATCCAATAATAGAAAGATGATGTCACTGAGATATGCAGTGAACTTGTTACCATGTCTGGGCCTTACCTGCCTCAGCTGTAAAATATGCTGTAGGAATGAAATGAATGATTAAAACAAATCAAATCTCATATTCACAAGATTCTAGATTAAGGCCCCATAAAGGCAAGTGAAAATGATTCTTGTCCCCAGGCTCTTTGGAAGAAAAATCATTACATACATGCAAATTGCTTTTATCACAGTTTTCACAAATTGCAAATTGAATAATGCACAGGTTATCTTATCGTAAAGTACGATGACCATTATGTACTGGACTTTTTAAGAAAACAATATTTTTGTCTTTCAGCTGTTATATTTGTCAGATTATAGAGATTTAGAGGCAAATAGCATTTTTTCGTGTGTACACATTTGTAACTAATAAACAAAATCAATAGAACTAGAATCTAGCTACAAAATAGACTGAAAAAATCATTTAGACAGCGGAGAAAATATAAAACTACAAACGAAACATAACTGAGGATTTGTTAATTTCATTTTAGGCAGTAAATTCTTAGATGTGTTGATAATTTGGTTTGTACTTAAATAAAACACAAGTGAACCTAGTTTTGATCTGGAGTTGTTACATTGTACTATGTTATATTATGTTTTATCCCAAACAATCCTATCATATCATGTATTGTTTTTATTTCTTTCTAGACAGATGAACAAGCCATGCTAGAAGATACACTGGTTGCACTATTTGATTTGGAAAAGGTTTCTTTTTACTTTAAACCATCAGAAGAGGAACCACTGGTTGCAAGTAAGTAGTTAAATATTTCATGTATGTTTTGTAAAATTTCTTTGGCATCAGATGACAACATATGTCATAACTTTGATATGAATATATTTGATATGCAGTTTAAGTTTTATATAAAATATTATATTTAGGGTAAAATAGTAATAACCAACTGGGGAAGTGATAGAAAGTATATATAAATTAAATTTACAGCTAATTTTATACTTTTGTTTTTAGCTATTAGTCTGACCTCTAAAACTTTTTCGGAGTGTGTGTGTCAAATATTGTGCTACTCAAGATTGCCTTTTCTTTCTTTTTTGTTATTGTGGTGAAATATACATACCATAAAATTTACCATTTAACCCATTTTCAGTGTACAGTTCAGTGGTATTAAGTTCATTCAAAATGTTGTGCATGGGGCTTCCCTGGTGGTGCAGTGGTTGAGAGTCCGCCTGCTGATGCAGG
This sequence comes from Globicephala melas, assembly GCF_963455315.2. Taxonomy (NCBI): domain Eukaryota; kingdom Metazoa; phylum Chordata; class Mammalia; order Artiodactyla; family Delphinidae; genus Globicephala; species Globicephala melas. The sequence goes on from NC_083330.1 coordinate 13,325,207, forward strand.
GGACGTGGGTTCGTGCCCCGGTCCGGGAGGATCCCACGTGCCGCGGAGCTGCTGGGCCCGTGAGCCATGGCCGCTGGGCCTGCACGTCCAGAGCCTGTGCTTTGCAGCGGGAGAGGCCACAACGGTGAGAGGCCCGCGTACCGGAAAAAAAAAAAAAAAAAAAAAATGTTGTGCAGCCATTTCCACCATCCATCTCCAGAACTTTTTCATCTTCCCAAACAGAAACTCCATACTCCTTAAACAATCACTACCCTCCCCCGCTTCTCCAATTCCTGGTAACTTCTCTTCCACTTTCTGGCTCTGAATTTGCTTACGCTACGTACCTCATATAAGTGGGATCACAGAACATTTGTCCTTTCTGCTGCTTTTTTCATGTCAAGACTTCTTTTAATAAAAGAACTGCCCTAACATTTCTGACTATGTGGATAATCTCTGAGGCCAGCAAAACGTTCACTCAAATATATAATTATTACTTAGCAAAATTGATTGAGTTGGGTTTCCACTCCTTATCTTCAGTTGATCCTGTAGACAGTGTGTTAGCAAGCAATGAAAACAGTGTTTAGAGCCAAGAATATACAGAGACATTATAGTTGTTTGATCTGACAATAATTGATAAAATTTATAATTTAATTCTGAAGAAGTAGACACATAGTCTACATTTTTGCCGCTTAAAAATGAAAATTAAAAATTATTTTATCCAAGTGTCAAAAAATTTAGTGTGGGGCTTCCCTGGTGGCGCAGTGGTTGAGAGTCTGCCTGCCGATGCAGGGGACGTGGGTTCGTACCCCAGTCCAGGAAGATCCCACATGCCACGGAGTGGCTGGGCCTGTGAGCCATGGCCGCTGGGCCTGCGCGTCTGGAGCCTGTGCTCCGCAAAGGGAGAGGCCACAACAGTGAGAGGCCCGCGTACTACAAAAAAAAAAAAAAAAATTTAGTGTGTACAAATATAATCACATTAACTATCTTGATTCATTTATTCATCCTGTACAATTTCCAAGATGGCAAAACCTATCTTGTTCATTGCTGTATATCTAGCACTCAAGAGATGCCTGGAACAAAAAGGCCAATATTTTTTTTCAAGTAAATGAATGAACAAATATCAATTCAGTTTATACAGTGCATCAGGCAGAAAGGCTTTATGGTTATAAACGTAGAAGGATAAACAAACTTGCTGTGCAGAATGAAGAATAGAATTTCAACAGAACTTGGTTGTATCTAATGTTGCAAAGAAGTTACTTTATGAAATTGAATTGAAAGATTGAAAAGTATCCCTTTTCTTTAGCAATTGGCCATCATTAAACCTAACAAAAGCATTGTTTTAGAAGTATACATCCAGAGAAATAGCAACACCTAGGGCTTAATCTATAGTTTCTGCAAGTTATGATCATTTATCTACCATTTCAACATTGTCACAAATAGGTTTAAAATGTGTCTGTCGATCCAAGAAATCTTCAGCAGTTTGTTATTTTTCTGTTTCTTGTTTGTTCATAGGTCTGAGGATCCCCTATGTATTATGGTAGAAGATCTAAACAGATATTTCAGGTCTGGGAAAGGTTTTTACTTATTTGCACATTTCCAATGTCTAGTACAATAAATAGGGACTCAATAAATATTCATTTAATCTGTTATCTAGAAATTATAATCATTTATTCATCAAAAATTTCTTAAGTGCCTACTTATGGCCAAGTGTTGGATACAATAGAGAACTAAACAGAGATAAATAATAAGTGAGATAAATAAGTTATTTTGATAATAAATTAGAAGATAATATGAATGCATGACAGGAAATAGAAAAAGAGCAAAGGATGAAAATGAAGGGACAGGTAGGGCATTTTTGATCTGGTGCTCGGGGAATGGAACTTGCAAAACACGTGCTAATTGTGATAATGGTTGCTATGTGCTCAGTTTCTTGCACACTACTTCAGAATTGTACCCCAAGGACTCATCTTGACTAAAATATGAAGGAGGCAGCTGTCCTGGGAAATTGTGATTCCATACCATGTGTAGCTGAACTTCTCATTTAGTTAAGTGAGACACCTGTTGTGTTAAAGTGTAAGGCAGTTTTCTATTACAGAATTTTATATACAGTACAGTAATAAATCTGTTGCTTTAGCTAATGAGAACCTGATTTAATACTCTTTCACCAAATAGCACTGTCAGTATGCCAAACCTGAGCTTTAATACATGTGGGTACTTTTAATATATTAGTTTCTAGTAATTTTCGGGATTCTTTTTTTTTTTTTGGCGGTACGCGGGCCTCTCACTGCTGTGGCCTCTCCCGCCGTGGAGCACAGGCTCCGGACGCGCAGGCTCAGCGGCCATGACTCACGGGCCCAGCCACTCCGCGGCATGTGGGATCTTCCCGGACCGGGGCACGAACCCGTGTCCCCTGCATCGGCAGGCGGACTCTCAACCACTGCGCCACCAGGGAAGCCCCGGGATTCTTTTTAAAGCTTAACAAATGTACTAAATAATATCCTGATTTTAGGAAGTAATATAACATTAAATGTCATTTTAGATGTTCCTCTTACTTATCAAGCTGAAGGAAGCCGGCAAGCTCTGAAAGTTTACTTCTACATCGATAGTTACCATTTTGAACAACTGCCGCAAAGGTTGAAAAACGGAGGAGGGTTTAAAATTCATCCTGTTCTTTTTGCACAAGGTAAACTGCTTTCTTTACTATACTTCATGTACTTAAATTATTTTATCTTTATCAATTTTTTAAAATGTACTTGTGACTATCCTTTTTGTTCATTAATTCAAAAATTTATTCATAGTACCTAGGTAATATGTTTACTGGTGGGAGTGTTTGTTAAGGAAAGAATTTTGTATGGTTTAAATATTTATCAAATAGGATTGCAGCATTATTTATAGTGGAGAAATAAGGCATGAGTGGCTTAAATAAAGATAAATTAATTTGGCTTAAGTAAATTATGGTAGAACCATTAAAATTGGTTGGTTAAGATATTTTATGAGGTAGAAGAAGTTTGATGATATACCCACGCAGATTACAAAAAAGAATTTATATTATAGTGTCAATTATGTCATACATGTATGTATATACTTACATGTGTGTAAAATGTATCATTGGATGATTAAATTGATGATATTTTAATCTTTAAGTTTTTTTGCATTGTGTCAATTTTTTTGTCAGTAAAAATGTATTCCTTTCATAGTAAAAAAATTGTTTTGGCAAATAAACAATGAGTGTTAACTGCAGTAGAAGAAATTAAGAATAACATGAATAAGAAGATTCTTGCAGTGACGTGATCTCCCAGGGAAGGTCCTGGATCTTTTTTAGGATCTTTTTTAGGATCTTTTTTATTTCTGTGGTCACAGATGCTGCCAGAAAAGATAAGAAATTCAGATTATTGTGTAGTATCTTTTTGTGTATGTTTTTTTTTAATTCATGCTGTGATCAAGATTGTATCAATTTCTCTGAGTGGTACCACAGAACATTTCATTTTTTCTTTTGAGTTTTCAAGACTGCATTGGTATTGCTGTAGAATTTTTATATTCTAATAAAAAATGAGAAGAGTAGAGGAATCAAATCCATCTCAGTAACGGAAGAACAGAGAGGCATATGAAATCTAAATTCACTGCCAAGTGAAAATTCTGCTTTGTACCACATGCATGTTGTTATAATTCTAAAAGATAGATTACTCTTCCTTCAATTGCCATAGTTTAAAAATGACTACCTCAGATACTTGGCAAGAATACATTTAAGCAGAGAAAAATTTCAGCACAGAGATCTTAGGAGTTATTCGAAGGTATTTTCATTTATGTGATAGGGTCTATGTAGGTAATACAAGAATCTGCAATGAAAAGAAATAAAAAAGAAATTGAGCAAAAATAGACCTTTGGACTATGTTAGGAGAATAGTTTAGCCTAAAATATGTTAAAAGCCATTACAGAGATCAGTAGTTTTAGAAGAAAGGAAAGGCTGCTGGTCTGGAATATTAACTTTTATAGGGTTTAACCAGACCTTGCCCTTGTTAAAGGCTCTTCATTTCTTTTCCTTTATTTCTCTCTTTTAAAAAATTCTGTCTTTGAAATCATTACTGAGATGACAGATGGCATTAATCATCTTTTCTAAAAAAGTGATTACATTTGTGACACACCAACCATAAATAGCTGAATATTCATACCCAGCAGCCAGTGTGCATAGGGAAAAAATGATTTTGCAAGTAACCTCTATTTTATAACTGTGGCTAAAGCTAATTTAAAAACAATCCTGAAATATATATGATTTCATTGAGTACACTGTTGCTTTTACAGTGTAATGTAAAGAAAAACTCTAGCAAACATTAGGTTTTAGCATTCACACAGCAGTAAAATATGAAAAATGATTTGATGAGGCGACAGTGGAAACACTTCTGCAGTGGAGGTCACAGATAGGTAAAGAAGACTGGAAAATAGTCTGTCTCATTAAAAATCTGTCAGTGATAAGGTTGTTTATTTAAAGGAGTTGCAGAGGTTCCGCCGCATTCACAAAACTCCCATGAGGAATCATTAGTAACTCTGAGTTTTCATCAGCTTGAGAGAAGCACAGGAAATTCAGCCCTAGCTTGAGCGGCGATTACCATCTGGTATTTGAAAGTGGTGGTAAATGGGAGAGATTCCAAATGGAGTCTATTCCTGGGATGAACGTTTAATGGAAGGATTTTAGTTTTGTGGGTATGTGAGTCTTTGTTAGCAAATAATAAAGAGAAAAGTAGGTGAATTTGAAAATTTCCTGGGAAACGTATTAGACTCAGCGCTCCTAAGGTTGTCCGTGGTACCATGTACCTAGAACAAGAAGCAAATGTCCTGCCTTCTCGTTTTTTCTTGTCTGCATGGATCCTTGGGCAAAGGAGGGCACATGGATGAATGGGGCCCCCTGCAGAGTTGGGACCAACTAGTAAATCAGGAATTCCAGGGTTGGAGGCAAGCAGGGTAAACTTTTAGGGAACGTACGTTGCTAAAAACCAGAGCTGCTGGAGAAAAAGAGTCTAGGCAGACAAAATGGCAAAAAGGCAGATTTGCAAGGTTTGGACCACAGAAACAGCCAGACAGAAAAGTCAGCACAAAGCATAACCAAAATGCTAGAAGGTAAAGGTCACACTAAAGCAGTCTTCTAGAATTACTTCCTACAAGTCAGAGAATTAATCCTTTTAGGATCCCTGAGCCCTTGGTAAGATAAAGCAAGTAACCATAAACTGGGTGAAAATGGGAGTCCAAGGAAGATAGATATCCAGGGTCCCTGGCTTGCTTTCATGCTCTCTCAGTGGTTCTCAAGCTGGCTGTCCTTTAATCACCTTGGGAACGTGTTAGAAAATACCCATGCTTGGTTCCTTGGTTCCACGCTGAACCAATGAAGTCAGAATCTCTGGGAAGTGGGGCCCAGATACCAGTATATTTTACAAGCTTATCCACCAAGAGTGAGAAAGCACAGAGCTATGTGGATTATAAACCACTGTGCAGTTATCTAGTTAATCTGTGCTTAGTTACATTAATCCATTTCACAAGTGTTTGACACGTCTAGATTCTGGGGAGCCGGGGCAATGAGAACTGGGCCTTTTTGCTTCTGCGTTGTTAGCTCATTAGGACTTGGGCTACACCGAGAAGGAGATGTGATTTGGGTGGGACAGTTTTTTTTTAGCAGAGGCTGAAGATGCCCTGTAGAGCTGACAGCTGAGGGATGTCTTCTGGCAATCACAGCAGCTGGGCAAAGAGCCCTTCGTTTCTGAAAGGGGCTCTGAGTGGGTAGCTTTAGAGGATCTGCCATAGTCTGCATCTTGATCTATTCCTTTGTGTAGGGAGGGTGTCCTTCCTGACTGTGATGGGCCTCTGTTCCTGGGGGAATAATTTAGCAGCATATTAATATGCTGCTGCAGAGGGTCTTGGGGCTACGACAGATTCTCATTTTCCCTCTTACGCCATCCTTTGTACGGTAGCCTCGTTCTCAGCCTGAACCTCTGCTGGTCTCGTGGCATGACTAAGACCTTCAGCCCCAAGAGGCCTGATTCCCTGGTGTCGCTATGTCCTTCTCAGGCCCGGATTGCTGCATGTGTCCATTTACCATCAAACTTGGGCGAGGGGGTACCAAGAGGGACCTGAGCGGATTACCTGAATGCCAGACATATTCCTTCTTATCCTCGTTATGTAACAGTAGCCCTACTGCCTTATGATGAGCAGGGTAGATTAGCCTGCCAAGATAGTGATTTCTTTTCTTGTTGGACGGTGCCTTGGCACAAGGAGACTCAGGTGCCTGGGTGTCAACCAGAGTTTACAGTTCAGTGGGGCCCCTTCTTTGTCTCCTAGGGAAAGTGTGCCCCTTTGGGGATCAGGACCCTTAAAACTGTGGAGCCAGAGTTTCAGGGATGGGAAGCACACATACCCCAAGTGAGCCACTGGAATTGATAAGTTTCCCAACACTGCCATAAAAATGACCACAAACTGGGTGGTTTAAAACAACAGAAATGTATTCTGTCATAGTTCTGGAGGCTAGAAGTCTGAAACCAAGATGTTCACAGGCCATGTCCCCTTGGCAGGCTCTAAGGAAGTATCTTTTCTTACCCCTTCTGGCGTCTGGTGGTTACCGGCATTCCTTGGCTTGTGGCAGCATAATTACAGTCTCTGCCTCTGTCTTCACATGGCCTTCTTCCCTCTGTGTGTCTGTCTCTGTGTCTCTGTCCAAATCTCCCTTTTCTTAAAAGGACAACAGTCATTGGATTCTGGCACACCCGAATCCAGTGTGACCTCATTTTAATTTGATTTCATCTGTAAGACCCTATATCAAAATTAGGTTACATTTGCAGCCACCAGGGGTTAGGACTTTGTCATATTTTTTTCAGGGATACAATTTAACCCTCCACAGATGCTAGCATGGCTATTTCTTCTTCTACCCTTGGTTCCTAGACCCGTGTATTCTACCTCTTTGGGACATGGCATCAGATAAAGGACTTTTTTTTAGTTATGTACTATGTCCTGGAATGTGGTGTCCCTTCCTTGTAAAGTGTTGTTAAGTACCTATTCCCTGAGTCTCTGGTGGTGATTTTCCTTAAACTAAATGGGACGTGCAACGCTGGTTCCTTCTCCACAAGCACATTCTTGGGGCTGTTTGGTTTCTTCACCCCCTATGCAAAAAGCTGGCACCCAAAACTGTTACTCCTAACTTTTACCTCTTTAAAAGATGTCTTTCTATTCTCAGAGAATAATTAAAATCACCCAGAAACTTGAGCATTTTCTAAACAAAAGGGAATATTTTGTTATAAACATTGTCAGTTTCTAAGTTACCTTCATTCATGTGGGTTTTTTTTTCCTGCAGAATTCTTCTTAAGATCCTTTAAAAGATGAATCCTTTAGTTTTCCATTTGGGTTTTGCACAGTATTTATAAACAAAACATTAAATACCTTTTGAAAAGAGGAAGGAACAATTCCCAGAGTTGAGATTTCCTGAATGTTAAGAGTGGGTACATGAATCTGTGAACCCCGCTCTCTTTGCAAAGCAGCACAGCCTTTTGCAATGTTGGTCACGGCAACATGGACAAAACTTGCCTTCCTCACAAACATTGCAACCAATTCTGAGGAATTCTGACCAATTGTGACCATTTCTGGAGATTTGTAACAGTGCGTATGTAGTGTCTTATTTAACCAATAAAGTACCATTGTTGCACTATCAGAAGAGGGTGTTAGTTGATTGAAACTATTCTTAAAATTGTTCCTCAGAGATTTCTGATTAATCCCTTTCTTGAAAAAGCCATGAAATGCATTTTGAGTGAGTGGAAGTGAGGCTCATTTTCAGTCTTAGAATAATTTAATCTTTAATTTATGCTAACATTCATTATGTTTTCCTTTTTTACGGACTATACCTACATTTAATGGAATGTTTTGCTTCTAAATTCAAAAGTAGTAGAAGTAAAACAAGCAAAAAAATTTGAGTTGTATTTTAAATACTGCTTTTAATTAAGTGCTTTTAAATAAATTAAATATTTATTCAGTCAAATATGTCAATACTATTTTTAAGAAATATTATATGGATGAGAATTAAGAAAAGTAGACAAGAAAGTGCGAAAGAGGGGTCAAACTTTGAAGTTTGGACATTATTACATATTTAACCTTTTTTTTTTTTGCTGAGAATAGAAATTTAGTTTGGTAAAATGTCATTCTATTCTCTTTATTAAAAAAATAGCTATAAATAACCAAACTATTCACCTAAAAAAGGGAATGTTCTCCTTCTTCTACTTTGCCATGCACAGTTTACTTTTTAAATATAAAACTCATCTTTTTTTTAGTTCATTTCCCTAAAACCCTATACATGAGCCAGAAAATATTGCTGAGACTCTTCGCAACACTGTTAAACTCTTTTCTCATTTTTTTAAAAAAATTACATAATTGTGAATCTTAACTGGTGTTAATTTGAAAATATCATTAAGAAATATAAGGAAAATTTGTTTTTCTATTGTAACAAGCTTTTAGAGCAGGACTGGGCATTCTGGCCAAATAGAAACTAGATACCAGGGGTTTTCTTGTTCCCTCCCACTCCCAACCCCCTGCCTCTAGTTCCCCTGTTGCCCGTTCCTGGTGGTCACCTTCTAGTCTTTCTGACCTTAAATCACAAATTCAAGTGTCCTTGCATGGACCCTACTCTTAGATGCCCAAACTTCCTGTTTGGCTCAGCACAGTCAAGCGTCATCTATATCTCCTGTGGAAATTGAAGTAGATCATGCTGGGGGGCATTGGGCACCTTGCCTTGTACAGAAAATACATTCCATAAATGATAAGAATAGTCATGGGCTGTCTTAATCCTATTATTTAATTTAATTATTTCTCAAGAACCATAATTAGTAAGTGCTCTTATTTTCCATTTCACAAACGAGGAACCTGAGGATCTCAGATATTAATTAACATACCCAGGGTCACACTGAGTTACTAAGCAGTGAAAGTTATGCTTTTACTCCAGTGCAAGGGCTTTCATTATTAGCTTTACAACTCAGAAGAGGAATTCACATTGAAGTATGACTGCTGATAGACTGAATCCTCCTGGAATATTGGCCTTTCGCAAATAACACTTGGTTAACTGAAGGGAATGTGGCATGTATTTAAGGACTGCTTTATCAGAAAGACTTCCTGTATTTCTTGTGTGTATTCAGGCCCAGAAGCTTGCTGAACCAGTTGTGAATATTCTAACGAAAGCAGAAATCATAAGGAATAAACAAATAATCCTTGAAAGAAGCCCACAAATTCGATTTTCTGTTCTAAAGCAAACATAGGAAACTTTCTGTCTAATTTTCCACAAGTGCTTTGCTCAGTTATAAGCCAATAATGCCATTAAAAAAAATTAAATTTAGCAATACTCTAAAACTTTTGTCATTTCTTCAATGCTCTAGAAATCTGAATAGATAGAAAACACAACACAGCTAAAACTAATTAGCAGTGACTTTCCTGTTTTTGCCACCAAAATGGTGATGTTTTTATCAATTTGAGGAAACGTTATTAGTTTAGAGACTACTGCATTTAGCAATTTTGAAAGATTATTCTTTTATCCATTTTGAAATCGTCTGCTGAAAATTGAGGTTCATTAATAGTAATAATTTCAAGGGGAAATAATTTACATTTCCAAATTGGATCCATCACCATTCCTGCCATTCCTGGCAACCTCTCAAAAGGAAATCTTGTATTTCTAGATACTTTCCTATAATTCATTTCCTCTCCAAAAGGTTAACAATACCACTGCATAAAGTTTAAAGGAAAAAGAAACAACCAAAAATGTTAGTTATGAAAGAAATATATATTACTCAAAAGACATTTAAAATTAATGGGAAGTTATATATGTGTTTGTGCTTATTTATTTTTAACTAAAGTAACTGACCATTGGAGTCAAAGCAGTATTCTAAGATTTCTCTTTATCTATACGTCTTTTTTTGTTTGTCATTGTTGCTTTTATTTATTTATTTTTTAACATCTTCATTGGAGTATAATTGCTTTACATTGTCGTGTTATTTGCTGCTATATAACAAAGTGAATCAGCTATACATATTATATCCTTATATCTCCTCCCTCTTGCGTCTCCCTCCCACCCTCCCTATCCCACCCCTCTAGATGGTCACAGAGCACTGAGCTGATCTCCCTGTGCTATTCGGCTGCTTCCCACTAGCTATCTGTTTTACATTTGGTAGTGTATATATGTCCATGCCACTCTCTCACTTCGTCCCAGCTTACCCTTCCCCCTCCCCGTGTCCTAGAGTCCAGTATACATGTACCACATCTTCTTTATCCATTCATCTGTCGATGGACACTTAGGTTGCTTCCATGTCCTCGCTATTGTAAATAGTGCTGCAGTGAACATTGTGGTACATGACTCTTTTGGGATTACGTTTTTTTCAGGGTATGTGCCCAGTAGTGGGATTGCTGAGTCATATGGTAGTTCTCTTTTTAGTTTTTTAAGGAACATCCATACTGTTCTCCATAATAGCTGTATCAATTTACATTCCCACCAAGAGTGCAAGAGGGTTCCCTTTCCTCCACACCCTCTCCAACATTTATTGTTTGTAGATTTTTTGATGATGGCCATTCTGACTGGTGTGAGGTGATACCTCACTGTAGTTTTGATTTGCATTTCTCTAATGATTAGTGATGTTGAGCATCTTTCATGTGTTTGTTGGCAATCAGTATATCTTCTTTGGAGAAATGTCTGTTTAGGTCTTCTGCCCATTTTTGGATTGGGTTGTTTGTTTTTTTGATATTGAGCTGCATGAGCTGCTTCTTTATTTTGGAGATTAATCCCTTGTCAGTTGCTTCGTTTGCAAATATTTTCTCCCATTTTGAGGGTTGTCATTTCGTCTTATTTATGGTTTCCTTTGCTGTGCAAAAACTTTTAAGTTTCATTAGGTAGCATTTGTTTATTTTCTTTTTTATTTCCATTTCACTAGGAGGTGGCTCAAAAAGGATCTTGCTATGATTTATGGCATAGAGTGTTCGGCCTATGTTTTCCTCTGAGAGTTTTATAGTGTCTGGCATTACATTTAGGTCTTTAATCCATTTTGAGTACATTTTTGTGTTAGGGAATGTTCTAATTTCATTCTTTTACATATAGCTGTCCACTTTTCCCAGCACCAGTTATTGAAGAGGCTGTCTTTTCTCCATTGTATGTACTTGCCTCTTTTATCAAAGGTAAGGTGACCATATGTGCCTGGGTTTATCTCTGGGCTTTCTATCCTGTTCCACTGATCTATATTTCTGTTTTTGTGCCAGTACCATACTGTCTTGATTACTGTAGCTTTGTAGTATAGTCTGAAGTCAGGGAGCCTGGTTCCTCCAGCTCCGATTTTCTTTCTCAAGATCGCTTTGGCTATTTTGGGTCTTTTCTGTTTCCATACAAATTATGAAATATTTTGTTTTAGTTCTCTGAAAAATGCCATTGGTAGTTTGATAGGGATTGTATTGAATCTGTAGATTGCTTTGGGTAGTATAGTCATTTTTCACAATGTTGTTTCTTCCAATCCATGTACATGGTATATCTCTCCATCTATTTGTATCATCTTTAATTTCTTTCATCAGTATCTTATAGCTCTTTGCAGCCAGGTCTTTTGTCTGCTTAAGTAGTTTATTCCTAGGTATTTTATTCTTTTTGTTGCAGTGGTAAATGGGAGTGTTTCCTTAATTTCTCTTTCAGATGTTTCATCATTAGTGTATAGGAATGCTAGAGATTTCTATGCAATAATTTTGTATCCTGCTAGTTTACCACATTCATTGATTACCTCTAGTGGTTTTATGGTAGCATCTTTAGGATTCTCTATATATAGTATCACGTCATCTGCAAACAGTGACAATTTACTTCTTGTTTTCCGATTTGGACTCCTTTTATTTCTTTTTCATCTCTGGTTTCTGTGGCTAAAACTTCCAGAACTATGTGGAATAATAGTGGTGAGAGTGGGCAACCTTGTCTTGTTCCTGATCTTAGTGGAAATGGTTTCAGTTTTTCACCATTGAGAACGATGTTGGCTGTGGGTTTGTCATATATGGCGTTTATTATGTTGAGGTAAGTTCCCTCTATGCCTACTTTCTGGAGGGTTTTTATCATAAATGGGTGTTCAATTTTGTTAAAATCTTTTTCTGCATCTATTGAGATGATCATATGGTTTTTCTCCTTCAGTTTGTTAATATGGTGTATCACATTGATTTATTTGCATATACTGAAGAATCCTTGCATTCCTGGGATAAACCCCACTTGATCATGGTGTATGATACTTTCAATGTGCTGTTGGGTTCTGTTTGCTAGTATTTTGTTGCAGATTTTTGCATCTATGTTCATCAGTGATATTGGCCTGCAGTTTTCTTTCTTTGTGACATCTTTGTCTGCTTTTGGTATCAGGGTGATGGTGGCCTTGTAGAATGAGTTTGGGAGTGTTCCTCCCTCTGCTATATTTTGGAAGAGTTTGAGAAGGTTAGGTGTTAGCTCTTCTCTACATGTTTGATAGAATTCGCCTGTGAAGCCATCTGGTCCTGGGCTTTTGTTTGTTGGAAGATTTTTAATCACAGTTTCAATTTCAGTGCTTGTAATTGGCCTGTTTATATTTTCTGTTTCTTCCAGGTTCAGTCTCGGAAGCTTGTGCTTTTCTAAGAATTTGTCCATTTCTTCCATGTTGTCCATTTTATTGGCACAGAGTTGCTTGTAGTAATCTCTCATGATCCTTTGTATTTCTGCAGTGTCAGTTGTAACTTCTCCTTTTTCATTTCTAATTCTATTGATTTGAGTCTTCCCCCTTTTTTCTTGATGGCTCTGGCTAATAGTTTATCAATTTTGTTTATCTTCTCAAAGAACCAGCTTTTAGTTTTATTGATCTTTGCTATTGTTTCCTTCAATTATTTTTCATTTATTTCTGCTCTGATCTTTATTATTTCTTTTCTTCTGCTAACTTTGGGGTTTTTTGTTCTTCTTTCTCTAATTGCTTTAAGTGTAAGGTTAGGTTATTTATTTGAGATGTTTCTTGTTTCTTGAGGTAGGATTGTATTGCTATAAACTTCCCTCTTAGAACTGCTTTTGCTGCATCCCATAGGGTTTGGGCCTTCGTGTTTTCATTGTCATTTGTCTGTAGGTATTTTCTGATTTCTTCAGTCATCTCTTGGTTATTTAGTAGTGCATTGTTTAGCCTCCATGGGTTTGTACTTTGTACAGTTTTTTTTCCTGTAATTGATATCCAGTCTCATAGCATTGTGGTCGGAAAAGATACTTGATATGATTTCAATTTTCTTAGATTTACCAAGGCTTGATTTGTGACCCAAGATATGATCTATCGTGGAGAATGTTCCATGAGCACTTGAGAAGAAAGTATATTCTGTTGTTTTTCGATGGAACGTCCTATAAATATCAATTAAGTCCATCTTGTTTAATGTGTCATTTAAAGCTTCTTTTTCCTTATTTATTTTCATTTTGGATGATGTGTCCATGGGTGAAAGTGGGGTGTTAAAGTCCCCTACTATGATTGTGTTACTTTGATTTCCCCTTTTGTGGCTGTTAGCATATGCCTTAAGTACTGGGGTGCTCCTGTGTTGGGTGCATAAATATTTACAATTGTTACATCTTCTTCTTGGATTGATCCCTTGATCATTATGTAGTGTCCTTCTTTGTCTCTTGTAATAGTCTTTATTTTAAAGTCTGTTTTGTCTGATATGAGAATTGCTACTCCAGCTTTCTTCTGATTTTCATTTGCATGGAATATCTTTTTCCATCCCCTCACTGTCAGTCTGTATATACGGGTCTTGTTTTTGTATCCATTCAGCCAGTCTGTGTCTTTTGGTTGGAGCATTTAATCTATTTACAGTTAAGGTAATTATTGATATGCATGTTTCTATTACCTTTTTCTTCATTGTTTTGGGTTTGTTATTGCAGGTCTTTTCCTTCTCTTGGGTTTCCTGCCTAGAGAAGTTCCTTTAGAATTTGTTGTAAAGCCAGTTTGGTGGTGCTGAATTCTCTTAGCTTTTGCTTGTCTGTAAAGATTTTAATTTCTCCATCAAATCTGAATGAGATCCTTGCTGGGTAGAGTAACCTTGGTTGTAGGTTTTTCCCTTTCATCACTTTAAATATGTCCTGCCACTCCCTTTTGGCTTGCAGAGTTTCTGCTGAAAGATCAGCTGTTAACCTTATGGGGATTCCCTTGTATATTATTTGTTGTTTTCCCCTTGCTGCTTTTAATATTTTTTCTTTATATTTAATTTTTGATTGTTTGATTAATATGTGTCTTGGCATGTTTCTCCTTGGATTTATCCTGTATGGGACTCTCTGTGCTTCCTGGACTTAATTGACAATTTTTTTTCCCGTATTAGGGAAGTTTTCAACTATAATCTCTTGAAATATTTTCTCAGTCCCTTTCTTTTTCTCTTCTTCTGGGGCTCCTATAATTCAAATGTTGGTGCATTTAATGTTGTCCCAGAGATCTCTGAGACTGTCCTCAATTGTTTTCATTCTTTTTTCTTTATTCTGCTCTGTGTTAATTATTTCCACTATTTTATCTTCCAGATCACTTATCCGTTTTTCTGCCTCAGTTATTCTGTTATTGATTCCTTCTAGAGAATTTTTAATTTCATTTGTTGTGTTGTGTATCATTGTTTGTTTGCTCTTTAGTTCTTCTAGGTCCTTGTTGAACGTTTCTTGTATTTTCTGCATTCTATTTCCAAGATTTTGGATCATTTTCTTATCATTACTCTTAATTCTTTTTCAGATAGACTGCCTATTTCCTCTTCATTTGTTTGATCTGGTGGGTTTTTTTACCTTGATCCTTCATCTGCTGCATATTTCTCTGTCTTCTCATTTTGCCAACTTACTGTATTTGGGGTCTCCTTTTTGCAGACTGCAGGTTCATACTTCTGGTTTTTTTGGTGTCTGCCCACCATGGGTAAGGTTGGTTCAATGGGTTGTGTGGGCTTCCTGGTACCTGTGTTCTAGTGGATAAGGCTGTATCTTGTCTTTCTGGTGGGTAGGACCGCATCCGGGGTTGTGTTTTGGGGTGTCTGTGACCTTATGGTGATTGTAGGCAGCCTCTCTTCTATGGGTGAGGTTGTGTTCCTGTCTTGCTAGTTGTTTGGCATGGGATGTCCAGCACTTGAGCTTGTTGGTCATTGAGTGGAGCTGGGCCTTAGTGTTGAGACAGAGTTCTCTGGGCAAGTTCTCGCTGATTGATATTACATGGGGCCGGAAGTTCTCTGGTGGATCAATGTTCTGAACTCGGCTCTCCCACCTCAGAGGCTCAGGCCTGACACCCAGGCAGAGCACCAAGATCCTGTCAGCTACAAAGCTCAGAAGAAAAGGGAGAAAAAAAAGAAAGAAAGGAAAAAAATTAATAAAATAAAGTTATTAAAATAAAATTTTTTTAAATTATGAAAATAAAAAGTAATAAAAAATAGAAAGTAAAAATAAAAAAGGAGAGCAACCAAACCAATAAACAAATCAACCAATGATAACAAGCATTAAAAACTAAACTAAAATAAACATATAAATCAGAAAGTAGTCACGTACAGCAAACTCCCAGTCTACAGGTGCTCCCAAAGTCCACCGCCTCAATTTTTGGATAATTCATTGTCGTTGTTCAGGTATTCCACAGATGCAGGGTACCTCAAGTTGACTGTGGGGATTTAATCCGCTGCTCCTGAGCTTGCGCAGAGAAATTTCCCTTTCTCTTCTTTGTTCGCACAGCTCCTGGGGTTCAGCCTTGGATTTGGGTTCGCCTCTGCACGTAGGTCGCTTGAGGGCATCTGTTCTTCGCCCAGACAGGACAGGGTTAGAGGAGCAGCTGTTTAGGGGGCTCTGGCTGTCTCAGGCTGGGGGGACAGAGGGGTATGGAATGAGGGGCAAGCCTGTGGCAGCAGAGGCCAGCTTGACATTGCACCAGCCTGAGGCACCATGTGTTCTCCCGGGGAAGTTGTCCCTGGATCACAGGACCCTGGCAGTGGCGGGCTGCACAGGCTCCTGGGGGGGGAGGTGTGGAGAGTGACCTGTGCTTGCACACAGGCTTCTTGGTGGCTGCAGAAGCAGCCTTAGCGTCTCATGCCCGCCTCTGGGGTCTGCACTGATAGCCGTGGCTCACACCCATCTCTGGAGCTCATTTAGACGGTGCTCTGAATCTCCTCTCCTTGCGCACCCCAAAACAATGGTCTCTTGCCTCTTAGGCAGTTCCAGACTTTTTCCCAGACTCCCTCCCGGCCAGCTGTGGTGCACTAGCCCC
Organism: Globicephala melas; assembly: GCF_963455315.2. Classification (NCBI taxonomy): domain Eukaryota; kingdom Metazoa; phylum Chordata; class Mammalia; order Artiodactyla; family Delphinidae; genus Globicephala; species Globicephala melas. The sequence continues at coordinate 13,341,409 of NC_083330.1, forward strand.
CTTCAGGCTGTGTTCACGCAGCCAACCCCAGCCCTCTCCCTGTGATCTCCCTGTGATCTCCCTGTGAGGCCTGAGCCTCAGCTCCCAGCCCCGCCCGCCCCGACAGGTGAGCAGACAAGCCTCTTGGGCTGGTGAGTGCTGGTCGGCACCGATCCTCTGTGCAGGAATCTCTCCGCTTTGCCCTGTGCACCGCTGTTGCTGCGTTCTCCGTGGCTCCGAAGCTTCCCCCCCCCGCGCCACCCGCAGTCTCGTCTCCGCCCGCGAAGGGACTTCCTAGTGTGTCAAAGCTTTTCCTCCTTCACAGCTCCCTCCCAGAGGTGCAGGTCCCATCCCTATTCTTTTGTCTCTGTTTTTTCTTTTTTCTTTCACCCTTCGCAGGTGCGTGGGGAGTTTGTTGCCTTTTGGGAAGTCTGAGGTCTTCTGCCAGCGTTCCGTAGGTGTTCTGTAGGAGTTGTTCCACATATAGACATATTTCTGATGTATTTGTGGAGAGGTAGGCGATCTCCACGTCTTACTCCTCCGCCATCTTGAAGGTCCTCCTCCTTTATCTATACTTCTTATTTCATAATCTAATTGCCACTGCAAGAGAATATGAATATGCATGGAGAGTGACAAATTCAATTTGTTTACTGTTATGTATGTTAATACATATTTCTGTCTCTCATTCATGTCCATATATATGTATATGTATGTTGCATTTATATATGTGTATATATATATTTGTGTGTTTATATATGTATAAATAATATATATGAAGTTTGAGTTTAGCTTCGCAAAGAACATATACAAAATTTTTAAAAGAATAGAAGACAGTGTAAGTTAGAAATTACCTTTACCTACTTAACAGAGATAATTACCAAGTGTTTGATATTTATTTTGAGCAGAAAAATGATTTTTATTTATATTTAGACTGGTTAAAGCTTGTTTCTTGCATATGTGGTCATATTTGGTGGTATTTAATACATTTACTAATAATAAGATTACACTAACTGTGGAGAAATCGTGTTATAAAATCACGTGAAAAGTACATTTACTTGTTTTCACAGCACTGGAGAGCATGGAAGGATATTATTATAGAGACAATGTTTTGGTGGAAGAATTTCAAGCCCAAATAAATGCAGCCTCCCTGGAAAAGGTCAAACAGTACAATCAGAAGCTCAGGTATGTCATTCTTCAATTAACAGAAGAGTTTCCAGTTTGTTTTTGTTTTTGAGTTTCCAGTTTTAACAAGAGCAGATGAATAAAGCTTTTGATGTTATTCATTGTGTTAGATGATTGATGATGATATTTCTTTTGATATAAAGTTCTCTTATTTAGGGTTTAATGTTTCAGATATTCGAAGGGGTACACTTTTTGCAAATAAAGTAGAAAAGAATTTTTTAAACTTTTCATGCTGTTGTCTTAATTTCTGAGAAGATCAAGAGATTAATTATTTCGTAGACCATTTCCAAGAAAAAAAAGCATTGCTTTATAGTGCTGTCTCCTAGGAGGTTCAGTGGATTAAAGGAAAAATAGGTTCCTTTATGTACCATTAAACAGCTGGCACCCTGACACCAAGAGATGAATATGTTTAACATGGAAAATATGATAAAAAAAGGTACTACTTGATATTGGAAAAAGTATCTACTTTCAGATAATATTACATTTTATTGTTTTTTCCTCTAAAAATAATCTTGCTGGTATTATGATCAATGGCAGGGAAAAATTAACCACAGTAAATGAAAGGGAAATGTATTATAATTTAGAAGCTTCAATTTTTAACCAATTATTAGCATATATAGTTCCCTTTTATAAGTTACTGTGTTAACAGGTCACCTTTTAAAATTACTAACCGATTATGGCTTTTATTTTTAAAAGAAAAATACATTTGTTCTACTGTAGGCCTTAGTAACTCAAAAATACTGTTGTGATTTTTTTTTTTTTTTGGTTTTGTCTATGATATGGCTAAACCGTGAAGATAAATTAACTCCTAAAATTCCTGGTGTGTGGAGGTGTTGGTTCTTGTGATTACCACCAGGTTGGCTTTTTTTCACTTTGAATGCATTACCCCCTTACCCTTGCCTCACACAAACCTGTCCCTTTTCCTAGGTTCTTTATTTCATACCATCATTTTGTCATCTTCTCAAGTTCTCAGCCTCAAACCCCCAATATGTTTGATTTCTCATTTTCTTTTGCTCTTAAAATGTAGTTGGAGATCCTGATGATTCTGACTAAAATATCTCTTAGACTGCCCTAGTTCTATTACCTTGTCTAGATCACTATTTCTCAAAGACATATAATGGACTGACCCCTTTCACAGAAAAAAAAAAAACTGAAAATTGAATTCTTCAGTATTGTGTCTCCTAAGAAATACTGACTTAAGAAGATCAGTCACATCTTGTGAACATCTCTCATTTGAGTACCGTTAGCACAAAAGAAAAGTTTTGCCTTCATAACTGATAAAATATATTCTTAGGTTATCTTTCAAATAAGGATACAAAATGAAAGCATTTCTATAGAACATGTGGGCCCTGAGAATACATCCCCAGAGTTCAGTTTGAGAAAATGGGTCTGGACCATTGCCGTAGCATTCTAAACAATCTCTCGTCTCTAAGAACCAGTGTTGTTCTAATCTACTTAGGATTTTGCTTCCAGATAATAATTGTAAACCATGTGTCTTACCACGTCACTCTTCTGCTCAAAGCATTTAGTGATTTCTTATTTCCCCCAAAAGGAGTCACTAGCTCCTTGGCCTGGCAGTCAAGGTCTTTTATGACTTGGTCTAAGACTTCCTTTCTCTTCCTGTGTGCCAGCCACGCGGTACTCTCCTCGTTTCTAACCATACCCTCGACTGTCCTTCTTCCCTGACTTTCCACACTTCACTTAGCATCTGCTTCCTGTTTCCAAATGTCTATAAAGCTACTATTTATATGAGTCAATGTCCAACTCTAAGATAATGTCCTTCATAAAATATTTTTCTTCTATTATTGGGCTGGGATGAGGCCCCGGCATCCAATTTTTTAGAAGTTCCCTAGGAGATTCTAATGTGTTGCTAGAATTGAAAACCAGTTCCCCAGATCAGGGAGTCAAAGTATGATGTCAGACCAGCAGCATCAGTATCACCTGAAAACTTGTTAGAAACATCTCCTGGGTGGGCCCAGCAATGTGTGTTGGGACAAGCCTTCCAGGTGATTTTCATCAACCCACACTCAAATTTCAGAGTCACTGCCTGAGGCTAAATGAATGTCAGATTTCCCTTCCAGTCTTCCATTTTAATACTTTATTTTACTTTATGGCTGTTGTAGAATTCAGTTCTTCTTCCTGATGATACAGTTACTGTGTACAGATTCCTTATCTTCTTTATTCTGTTGTTAGCTCTTTTGAGATGAGGGTTAAGTTTATCTTACTGTTTCCCATTGTGTTTATCAAAGTATTTTGCATAGGAAGCTCTCCATGAGTATATGTTTAGTTGCATTAAATTATCTAGCTATAACTAACAGAGAGAAGCGGGGGACGTGGCATAGCTTTCGCATGCCTGTGGATCTTTTTTTTAAACAGAAATATATGCTCATATATAGCAGATACATGAAAAGATGTTTAAGATTCTTTGTTAAGAAAAACAGCCTGTGTGCATTAATTGCATGCTATCCTCTTCACATAAGAAAACATTTTAATGTATCTTTCCTGAAGAAAGCAGTTTTAAAAGTACAGACTCCTTGGTACAAATTGTGTGCCTTTGTCAGCAATTATATATCCTTCTTGCTGCATATTAGATTTCCTTTGCACAGGAAGACAATTATCTTCCTCTTTACTCCCAGTAATGCCTTCTCTTCCTGCTGATTTCTTGAATGAAGGTGTTAATTTCTCCCTTAATTTTTCCTGTTACTTGTAACCACAAAGACTCAGAGATTGCTTTTGAACAATCTGTTCTTGGTCTTCGGAGCCAAAGGCTGACATTGACCATTTCTTTAAAGGAGCTCTTAATGTCCGCCTTAAAAAAAAATAGCCCTCAGGTGTCGCTAGTTCCACACAGCCCCAGAGCCTTTCTAACACTTTCACTGAAAACCGTTTCATTCTGGATGGTACTTTACTAATTAGACATCAGAAAAGGCCTTACAACAAGCAAACATAAGGAAATAAGAAATCACTAAATGCTTTGAGCGGAAGAGTGACATGGTAAGACACATGGTTTAAAATTATTATCTGGAAGCAAACGTACAAAGGCCTTACAACAAACAAACATAAATAGGCTAATATTTTATTGGAAAGCATTGTTTAGATTACAAGTTTCAGAAACCAAACTCAAACTGGCATAAACAAAATAATGGATTGGCTTATTTAACAGGTATATCCAGGGGATATGGCTGCTTCAGGCACAGCTGGATCCAGGGCTGTGGGTCTTCAAGATACTCTTTCTCTCTCTGTCTCTTCTTGGTACTCCTTTCCTCTGTTTGGGCTTCATTTTCAGGCAGACTTGTTTCACATTTGGGTAAAGATGGTCACTACAGACCAGCGTTGCATTCAAAGAAGAAGAGAAGGTGCCCCTTCCACCCCTCCCATCCCCAACAACTAAAGTTTCCAGCAAAGGACCTGGTCTCATTAGCCAGACCTGAGTCATGTGCCTGTTCCTAGGTGGGCTTAGCATCGCAGAAGAACAATGGGCTGTCACAAAAAGCACAGGGTGGGGGCTTCCCTGGTGGCGCAGTGGTTGAGAGTCTGCCTGCCGATGCAGGGGACGAGGGTTCGTGCCCCGATCCGGGGGGATCCCACATGCCATGAGCCCGTGAGCACGTCCAGAGCCTGTGCTCTGCAACGGGAGAGGCCGCGGCAGTGAGAGGCCCACGTTCCGCCAAAAAAAAAAAAAAAAAGCAAGGGTAAGAGTACCGCACAAGCTGAAACAATGGATTCCACTTCAGTTACAGAGGTTTCTTCAGAACAGCAAAGAATAGGTGGAAATAATTTGCTACTTAAAAGAAAATATAATGTAGCCATAATACCTACCAATTTTTAAGAACATGTTAGAAGTCAGTAACAATACTAGGTAAGTTATATGGATTATTTAATAAGCCAGTGAGTTCCATATTATCATTTCCATTTTAAAGAGAAGTTACACAAGTTCACCCAGATAAGAAATGGTGAAACCAGGATTTAAATCAAAGACGTTTTTCTCTTTAAAGTCCATAATTTTTGTACTGTATTAGGCCATCTCAGTGAATGGAGTGAACATTATACACTACAAACCAATTTTCTGTTACGAAGGTGTGGTGTCAGATATTATCAAATGCCTCCAATTGCTCTGATTCTGTACCATTTCTTCACTGAATGTTCATGAGGTTTCCATTCTTGTGAGAATGGGCAAGACAAAAAAATGAGCAAATAAATCCATAAACAACGTATTGCAGATAGTGAAAAGTGCAATGAAGAAAATCTAAAACTGGTTTCTATGGTAGGAGGTTGGTCATTTAGAGCAGGTGGTTAGGAAGGACTTAAATATTAGGTGGTATTTCTTTTTCTTTCTTTTCTTTTTTTTTGGGGGGGGGGTCATGTAGCGTGGCATGCAGGATCTTAGTTCCCCGACCAGGGATCGAACCCGTGCCCCCTGCACTGGAAGCGAGGAGTCTTAACCACTGGACCACCAGGGAAGTCCCTTAGGTGGTATTCTTCTGAGATGGCCTTGTCAGAGTATGGGGGAAGATCTTTCCCAAAGCAGAGAATTGACGCATACAGGTCATGGCAATAGCTTATCATGTGTGAGGAAGACAAAGGTGGCCAGGGCGATCCTAGCACATTGAGAAGGGTGATAGGTGTTGAGAGACATGTGTAGGGGTCTGATTATGTAGGGCTGTAGGCCATTGTGGAGGTTCGGATTTTATTGTAAGGAAAGAAGCCATTGGAATGGATTTTATTGAATTCCTGCTGTCCAATTATATCTCATGCATCTGTTGCAAATAAAATTCAACTGGTTGAAGTCTTCAGAAAGCAGTAGTGAAGCATGCCGAGGCCAGCTGGCTGTTCTGAGAGTTTCTCCTCCAGTCTCCAGGGGAATTCAGATGAGGTTGTGCACCTGGGGACTCTTTGCCACCTGCGTCAGAGCCCTGACACTGGTTGCCTGCAGACACCCTGGGTTAGTTGTTACCCCCAGTGAACAGGATCGAGCCAGCAGAAATGTCTTACAGCTGTTTCTAAAATATATCCTCCTGTGCCAAGTCAGGTAAAGTTCTTGATAGATTTCCTTCAGACTCTTAAGAAGCCCAGCGTGTAAATGTCTAACTCAGAAATTCTAACCAAGGAATTCTGGAGGAGGGGCATTCTTATTCCCTACCTTCACCATCCTCATGCTATTTTATTCTCTCTTTTCTAACTGAGGCTTTCCTTTGTATTTCCTCTGCCCATGAGCCATCATCCCCATTGGCCTCGTTTTTTCCTACCTTACGTAAATGTAATTTATCATTACCAAACCCTTTCATTTTACTGTATCCTATTTATTGGCAGAAGGCATCACTGCATAGTGACTAATGAGATAAATGTAAATGTGAATAATATTCCTCATACTAAAGTACTCCTTTCAGTTCGAGGGGTCTAGCTTAGCTTTTTTCAAATATTATTTTCAGTATAAAGTCAACGTTAAAATAAAAAGAAAAATCAAAAGGAAACAAGTTGTATAATTAGTTACGGAGACTATTATTTTGGTAAAGCTTCATACTGAATTTTTTTTAATAAATCTATTTATTTATTTAGTTTTGGCTGTGTTGGGTCTTCGTTTCTGTGTGTGGGCTTTCTCTAGTTGTGGCAAGCGGGGGCCGCTCTTCATTGCGGTGTGCGAGCCTGTCACTGTCGCAGCCTCTCTTGTTGTGGAGCACAAGCTCCAGACGCGCAGGCTCAGTACTTGTGGCTCACGGGCCTAGTTGCTCCGCGGCATGTGGGATCTTCCCAGACCAGGGCTCGAACCCGTGTCCCCTGCATCGGCAGGCAGATTCTCAACCACTGCGCCACCAGGGAAGCCCATACTGAATTTTTTAGGGCTTATGATTTGGGATATCTAAAGGTACATTCATCATCTTTACAGAAAGCAGACAAATAAATTATTCAAAGCATATATTCCCTTAAGGTGTGCCTTTTTTGATAAAGAATGGCACATTTTCTTTAAAGAAAGTTTCAAAAAGCCAAAATATATTTTATGTAACAAATAGAAAGAAGATAGACATTTTATTTATGTTAACAAGAAATGCTACACAAGTATCAATCTCAGAGTCACATATTTGAACCATTTTTTCAACTGAGAATTGTCTGGCCAGAAATATGTATGTGTTTTGGCCATTCCCATGATAGCACCTCTGTGAAATGTGTCACTTCTCTCTACCTCTGGAGGGAAAAAAAGTGAGTATGTTCTCCTGGCATGAGACAGATATGAAGAATGGCATGGACTTACTACCATTTCATGTCTTTACAACTATCAACCAGCATAAGAAAGTCCAGAAGAGCAGAACATCAGCCTTTCAATCCAATCTGCAGTCCTAGGCACGTTCCCAAGCAAAACTTGGGTCCCCTTGCCTAATCCAAAGTAAAGCCAATCCACTGACACTGGGTTGTGGTCAAGGAGAATCAAGGAGGGTTCAGCATTTTAGGCAGGCACCAAGCAAGGAGTCCAGGCAGCTAATGCTCAAAAGGCCCGAACTCCCCGATGGCTTTTCACAGACAGGTTTTTTAAAGGTAGGGTGAGAGAGAGGCTTGCAGGGTGTGTGATCAGTTCATGGACATTCTTCTGATTGGTTGGTGGTGAGGTAATTGGGAGTCGACATCATCAACCTTCTGGTTCCAACCTGTCTGGGGTCTAGTGCTTGTGCTTGTGGTCAGCATACAGTGAAGTTCTTCCTCCTGGTGGGGGTTTCCATATCTGCAAAACAGCTTACGGGTATGGTTCAGAGTATTCTCTGTAGCTCTTGAGGAAGAGCTAAAGACACTTGACTTTATTTAATGGCTAAACAATTTTTATTTTGTCTTGCTTGGCTGTTTTCCTTTGTTTCTGCATTTTCTCACTTCTCTGATTAAATTTATTCTTTGGAACTTGGGGAGGGCCTTGGAGGCCTTTTCTACAAGCAAGAGGCAGATGGAGGACATGGTTGGGGGCAGGAGTCTGTCCCCCAAAGGCCCTATAGAGCCCTGCTCTGTTACAGGCACATCCTCCATCCCATCTCTTTCTTCCATCAGTCTTCAATTCATAACACACTTTCCCATTTCTTGTTTTGATAGCAAACAATATACTCACGTTTGAAACAGAAAATTTTGCTTCTGTTGACGAGGAGCTGTGGAAACTACCTTAAATCAACAAGAGTATGAACTTAGTAAAATCTGAGAGAGAGCAAGAGAGACAGAGAGAAGATCAATTAAAATACAGATAATGCCTTTGTCCTTCAATTGTTTCTCTTTATAAAGGTGCAGATTTTAGAGTTATTCTTTTTTAATTAATTGGAAACACTCCAGATGCATAGTTATCTCCTCTAGAGCAGTTTTATATTTGCTTTCCATCCTATCTTTCAGCCGAATTCCATTTTTTATACCTTAAGATACAACCACATTTCTGTTTCTCGAAGACTAGCTGTAAACTAAATATGTATATTCAATTTATTTCTGCTTTCAGATTAGGAGTATGGAGTTTTCAGAGCTGTACATTTTTTTTTTTTAACATGGGAAGTGATTCTTCAGTAGAAGGAGAAAACAACTAAATCTACAAAGAATTTGAATTTGTTTACAATGCTTAAAAGTGTACTAGGCTTCTTTACTATATCTGACATATATAAAGGATCTATATTTACGAAATAGAATTATACTTAAGTGTCATATTCTTGCACAATATAAAATTAAAGGAATTGCTGGATACTTGTATTTGACAAACCCTTCACCCCCACCAAGTATCAGGGACATGAATGAATTATTTGAGGAAGTGACTCTTTCTCTGAAAGAGAAGTTGGGGTTACAGTGTTTAAGGGAGAGGGGATGGGAGATAAAGTTGTGGGGAAGTGGGTATTTTCCAGCAGAGGAATAGTATGTATGAAAATCCTAAAGTGGGGAGGAGAAGGATGAAGTGTTCCAGAGGCTGGAATTCAGGAGAAAGAGGGGCATGAAACAAATGTAGGAACAGAATCAGTATACCCTCGTTTACCATCAGCTCTTCCTCAGCTTCTTTCAACCCAGTTCATTCAGGACACACTCCAGCCCTATTTCCTTGTGCAGAAAGAGTATAATTATTTAGGACCCATCTCAAAATTGTCTTCCTGTAGGAAGCCTTCAGGTATAGCCTCATCTGGAATTACCTGGGTTTCTTCCTTAAAACTCTTTGAAAGCCTCTTTGTTTTCATTTGTTTGATTTTGACTTGTGGGCTGTTTACCTGCCTATGTATATATGAGGGCAGCCAGGTCCTAGTTCCCCACTGTGTTTGGTACATAGTAAGTACCGTAAAAATAGTTGAATTGAATTGGAAATCAGATTAATTGCGATGTATTGGTCTTCTTTGGGTGGGGTATTTTATTGAATTTATTCCAGTATCCAGTTTGCTTCATTTTCTATTCAGAAGATTCTGGGCCATTTGAAGGGTACAGATGCTGACTCTGTTGGAGACCTCTCCCGAGAAAATTCATCAGCGTAGCCAAGGTTCATACATTTCACATGAGACAAGATCAGACAAAGCTGAAATTATAGTGGCACTTTTGAGAGCAACATATCTCTTCTTTATTTGAAAAGTGCTATAATTCCATTAAACGTTGCCACCATTACTTTCTGAAAATATGATATAGTTGCCTATGTATTTATGCATATAATCTCATTTAATTATCTGAACTGTACTTATTTCTGTCTGAATTCAAACTAATTCGTTTGCCCTTGAGAAGTTGTAATTATGTCTAATATTTATTTTACTTTTACATTAAAGGAATTTTTAATTCAATTTTTAAGATAAGGGCAACAAAAGAGATTAGAATGACTTAACTCTGAGTTTTCACATTTTTGCGATAAGTCCACTGTGATGATGTTTATCAAGGATGAATAGATTTTCTGGCTGACAAATAGAAGCAAGTAAAATCGTCTTCAATAAGAAACATTTGAAGAGAATTATCTGTCTGCAAGCTAAGGAAAGCTATTGTTTTCACCAAAGCAAAGGGAAGATCAAAGTACCTTGTGTTCCGAATTTCCCAAAGGATAAATTAGAGCTGGAAGTATCAAAGAGAAAATAAGCACACCCTGAAGAATCAGTTAGAGAAATACACTGTGTGAGGAAAAATGGTCCGTGCTTATGGAAGCAAGACTGATTCTTATTTTTAACTCTGCTGACTTTTCTAGCTGATCATGAGGACAGTCAGTCTTTAAAAAATATATTCAGAGCATCCTAGTCAAGCTCTTTTAGTGAATCTTTTTCCTATTGCTTTTGTTCGGTTCCTTTTTGCTGACATTTCAAACTTCTTTGGTTTGGTGGATGGACCATGGAAAGTGAGTGAATCACAAATTATCCTTTCAAAACTTTACCCCTTCACCAGTCAGGAAATGTAGCCTGGGCCCAGAGCTTTTGAGAGAAAAGACATAATTGTAACTTAGAAGAAATTAATACGAATTTATTGAAAATCATAATTTATGTGAAGAGTAAGAGCCTTATGTTTGTGAATGAGCTGTCTAGTTATATAGACCACCCAACTTCAATGGAGGGCAAAGTTCTGTCTTACATAGGTTCAAGTTTGTGAAGTTCTGTCGGTCATTCAGGAAGAAAATCAAACACATCTTTGCTTGGCTTCTGGTAATTTCAGCCACAAGGACTTCAGTTTCCATTGCTTTAACCAATTCCTTTCCATCTTTCTTGGTACACCTCAAAATCCATCCTCCCTGAGAGGTCTTCCCACCTCCCTAAGGCTAGTCTTTTTTCCTTATTTTCCCTTTTTAGACATCTGTTATAACATTTACCACATTATGCTTTATATTCTTTTTATATGTATCTGTTTCTCCTTTTCACCTTGTCTTTCTCTTTTTGGTTTACCCACTGCTGATAAGGTAGCTATTAATAGGTGATTAATGAATGCTTGTATGTAGATGATTTGGGGCAAACCAGAACACAGCACATCAACGGTGGTGGGGTCCTGACTGACCTCATGATGATTTTCAACAGAATGTCTGGTGAATGGTGTGGGCTCTGATGTCAGTATTGAATGGGTTTGGAAATATTCCCTATGTTTCAGCAGTATTTATTGTGCACCTGTATGCAAGTGCAGGAATGTGTACAGTACTGGGGATACAGAGATGAGTTAGACAACATGACCTTGTGAATCTGAAAGGGAAGGAAGAGTTGATGTGGTGAACAGGTAATTTTGAAATTCTCTGCTAACCATCATGTTGGTTCCAGGATGCCCAGGGAGCGTAGAAGGGGATCACTTAGGAGAGACCGGGGATGGGGGAGTTCAGACAGATGACTGCTGGCGGGCCAGATGCAGGACAGGAGACAGGCTGTTTCAGTGGGAGGGAGTGATAAGAGCAAAGGCATTGCAGAACCGTGACAGGTGAGGACAGGCAGAAAGGACGCAGGAGGGGGGTGGGCAGGCGCAGGCCACGGGGGACCTCAGACGCCCGCCGGCTGAGGAGCTTAGGCTGAAGCCTGTAAGTGACACTATTCACTTGTGAGTTCTCAGTGGCGAGGCAGCAACACATTTTTAACTGAGCAGCCTTGGGGATACCACTGAGGGCCAGTTAGGGGTGAGGACAAGACTAGAGTCAGAAAGACTGATTAGGAAGCTATTAAGATAGTTCAGGCAAGTGATAATAAAAACCCTATGCAGATAGAAATGGAGATGGAAAAGAAGGCATAGATTTTAGAAATATATGGGGACTAGGGGAAAAAAATCTTCTCCACTAAATACATGGTAATGTTGAGAGGCAGACACAGACATACTGGTTTGGGTGCCTGGATTATTCTCTGATATTGTGAGGAAACAAGTGGAGAAGCTCCTTTGGGGTTGTAGTGCAAGATACTGAATTGAATTGGATTTGAGATGTGAGACTGACATCCAAGAGTCTCGGTCCAGTAGGCTGGAGTCATTCACATAGAGGTCAGACATAGCTAAAGCCAAAATAAGGCATGAAACTTCCCGGGTGGTAACACCTCACATACAGAGAGGGTCGGTGAATTGCTCAAATGCAGGCATCCGGCAGTGATGACACCAAGCCTCTCAAACTAGCTATTTCCAGCTCCACAGCACTCACTTTTTTTTTTTTTAACATCTGTATTGGAGTATAATTGCTTTACAAGAGTGTGTTAGTTTCTGCTGTATAACAAAGTGAATCAGCTATACGTATACATACATCCCCATGTCCCCTCCCTCTTGCGTCTCCCTCCCACCCTTCCTATCCCGCCCCTCTAGGTGGTCACAAAGCACCAAGTTGATCTCCCTGTCACAACACTCACTTTTATTACAGCACTCCACTACTTCTCTGAAGTAGGGAATGATCCCAGTACTAATGTGTTTGGCTTGGGGAAGTGATTTAATGCAACTTTAATCACTTACAATAAAAGCGTTAAGTACAACACAAATATGTAAAACCTTCTTTGAAGAAAATGGGAATTTCAAAGGACAAGGAAGAATTCTGATTTGTTGTTTCTGAAAAGGGGTAGTTTCATAGCTGTAGAACTAGAAAAGAAGCTATGACAAAGACCAGAGTAGAAGTAAAAGGGGCTGAAATAGTTGGAGTCTTATTGTTACTTGGAAATGAAAGAAATTATGTCTGGAGTCTGACTGTGAATCAAACCCACTAATGTATTTTTTTTTGCCCTCATAGTGAAGGCACCTCATAGGATATTACACGTTGTCAGGGAAGGGGAATTCATGTGCATAAATTTTAAATGTCATCAGCTTGCATTATCAGCCATGGTCTTTGCATCAAATCCCAAAATAAAGTATTGAAATATATACTAAGTAATATTAGATATAATATAATTTAATTATATAATAATGATACACTATAATTATAAAATATTTTAGTAGAATAAAAGTAAACTCAATAGGATATTTTCTTTTAAGCCTAGTCAATATTGACATGTTCATCATGCAAAATTAAAAACCTATAGTTCTGTTCCATTCATAGCATATTTCATACAATTGTGTACACATTAATAAGTTAAAAGCTTCTTAGAGGTGCTTCCATTGATATAAACTTTGAACTTCATCTTGATACTTGAGAAATCAGTGAACTCAGATGTAACATCAGACACATTCAGAAAACACAGAAAATAAAATGAACAAATCCCTTCCTAGTCTAAAGGAGAAGCATTTTTAGTAGATCTAATGTGATGCTCATTGCATTTCTTATGAGCTAAGTAAGAGAAAACAGAAATATGCTTAATAGACCAAGTTACATTTAGGTCAAGGGAAAATTTTTTTTTCAGTTGGTTTACAATTTCTACAGTGATATAAATGAGAAAAACCAGAAGGTTAATGATCTGGAATTGCCTGCTGCAGTAATATACTAGAGGAGGGAAAGTTGGTCACACTTGGATTCCAGTCCCCACTCTTGCATTGACTAGTGGTCTGACTTGGGGCAGTTTCTCAATATCTGAGCCTTGATTTCCTTATTTGTCCAGTGGAGCTAAGTGATGCCTCATAGGCTGACAGGAGTGTTAGCTGAGAGGAGGTTTGTACAGTCCTCAGTATTTGCCTAGCATAAGGGGTAGCTGATCACAAAGACTTGTACCTGAAGGTGAGCTTCATGGATGGTGGATTTTGTGGGTTTCCTGCAGAGCAACTTACTTGGAGAATAAAATTAGTATCAAGGGCTTCCCAGGGTACTCAGTGTTGGAGCAGGTGACCTCACTGCCCAGTGGGGAAGACAGAGGGAATCTACGTAAAATAACTCTTCAGGATGGAGCTGGAAGAGTTTTATTTGTGCACAGAGATACTCCTGAAAGCAACCTAGATGCGTCATTCGATTTCACACCAGAAAAACTATAAAAAAGGCAATTGTGAAAAACTATCCAGAAGGATGTACAGCCCCAGCTATGCTTCCAGGCCTGGATTTAGCCCAAAGACAGAAACGGTGATTGCCCAACTGCTGTGAGCAAAGCAGAAGAAGGCTTCCACATACCTCCAAGGACAGTATTAGAAGCAATAACTTTTTATACAATTTGTAATTAAAAGCTAAATGGAAGGTATCACATTCAGCTCTGTTCTGCACTACCTCGAATGCTCCCAGAGTCTTTGGGCAATTAGTAAAGTATTGCCATTGAGGTCATTTTTGTTATTTTGCAATCAAAATTAAAGTTATGAGAGAAATAGCGATTCCCCATAGTCAACATCTTTATGTATACTTTGAACAAACACTGCATATACCAATATTGAAAGTTTTAAATGTGAGAAATGAGTAGTTTCTTGTTTGGTAACTAGTCTAGGTTGGGATGGCAGCCTAGCTTACAGGGGAAAATGCGCCTCTAAACTCTTTCTATGCTTGTTTTAATAACCCGTAACCCTCCTAATAGAAGAAAACCAGTTTAACAGAGATATATATTCACAGGAAGGGAAGATTTAAACACAATTTCTTAACAAAAATAAAATGAAATTCTATTGGCATCCATAAATTATGGATAAATTCTACCAATTTGATTTCTCTCATATAGTTAATTATATTAAACCATCAATTTTTAAAACTCTGATTGACAAAGTGACAGTAGAGATAAGTTGTAAATAAAAACAAATGTTTACGTTTGATTTCAGTTTTTATACCCTTTTGGTTTATGGTTGACAAACTAACCTTCAGATATCACTTATCGCCCTGTAGCCCTCCTGTGCGTGACTCTTCTGCAGCTCACGCCACGTACGACTTACTGGACTGATCAATTTCCTATCCAATAACAAAAGTACTGTTAATTATTTGCATGTTGAGGCAATATAAATTGTTATGCAATTTCTGAACTCTTGGGAACAAGTTCTTTACTTAAGTCTGAGAACCACATTTTGAGAGGTACTAAGCTAGACCACATAGGCTAGAATTTAAAGTAAACAATTGCTGGTGAGAGATGTCGCTTTGGTCTTTCATATATGTGTGCGTGTTCCCTAAACAGAGGTGGAAATTGGAAGGTGAACCGAGAGCAGATTCTGAAGCGGGGAGAGCAAGCTTGTCTCATGTCTGGGTGAAGAAATGTCTTTGAAAACCACATAGGGAACAGGGCTGCCTATAGTAGAAACGCGGATGTGGGAAGAGCCAGCATTAGGAGTCACTGTTTTCCCACACAGAAAGGCTTCTGGAGTCGGGTTTTTCAGACTTTCACCAGAGAAGAAAGACAGATTCACACCACCCCTCGTGTGTGCTAGAGTGCAAGCTCCCTGAGGGAAGGAGCTTTGTCTCTGCTCATTGCCGCATTCCTGAAACAGAACAGGGCTTTATACCTAAATAGTTGCTTAAAGAGTATTGAAGTAATTGAATGAAAGTATTAAGAACATGCCCTCATATCCATAGTGTAGGGTTAGTATTTCTTATTATTCTCAAGTCCCTGTTGCTGAATGTTACAAGGATTTCAGGAAGGTTAGACAGATTTTTAGACAGATTTCAGAAGGTTAGACAGTGTTTTATCAACAGTCAGGACAATGGAAGAATCTTGTAAGTCTTACATCATTTGCCTCGTCATTTATATCTAAACCAACATAGCGGAATCCATGATAAATAAAGGGTGAGGCACCCTCTCCCTCCCTCTCCTTCTTCCTCCCCCCTTCCTTCCCTGTCGTCCCCCACCCCCCCGTGTCTGTCCCTCTCTTCTCTATCACCTCCTCCCCCTCTTGTTCCTTCTTTACCTTTTCATTCACTCATTCATTCATTCAACTGTTGTTTAGATCTGCTGAGTCATCACCCAACTGCCATTTCTCATGCCTTCCCCTCTCTGGAGGGAATTAAGAAGCTTTGCAGAGACTTAAGTTCCACGATCTAAATGGACAACTTCTGTTCTCACTTCTAAATTTTCCTTATGCCTTAAAGACCCTTCATTCCCTTTGCCTAGTACCTATTTTTCTTTTAACATCTTTATTGGAGTATAATTGCTTTACAATGGTGTGTTAGTTTCTGCTTTATAACAAAGTGAATCAGCTATACATATACATATGTTCCCATATCTCTTCCCTCTTGCATCTCCCTCCCTCCCACCCTCCCTATCCCACCCTTCTAGGTGGTCACAAAGCACCGAGCTGATCTCCCTGTGCTATGCGGCTGCTTCCCACTAGCTATCTACCTTACGTTTGTTAGTGTATATATGTCCATGCCTCTCTCTCACTTTGTCACAGCTTACCCTACCCCCTCCCCATATCCTCAAGTCTGTTCTCTAGTAGGTCTGTGTCTTTATTCCCGTCTTGCCCCTAGGTTCTTCATGACCTTTTTTTTTTTCCCTTAAATTCCATATATATGTGTTAGCGTGCGGTATTTCTGTTTCTCTTTCTGACTTACTTCACTGTTTGTCCTAATGTGTTCACTGATGTGCTTTTCTAACACTCTGCTAATAACCCT
Organism: Globicephala melas; assembly: GCF_963455315.2. Taxonomy (NCBI): domain Eukaryota; kingdom Metazoa; phylum Chordata; class Mammalia; order Artiodactyla; family Delphinidae; genus Globicephala; species Globicephala melas. Next base: position 13,357,901 of record NC_083330.1, read on the forward strand.
TTTTAGATCATTCATCACGCTGGATTGTAATTACCTATTTATCGTCCTCACTCTCAAACATAAATTCTTTGCAGGTAAACACTGTCTTTTTTTCACCTTTTATCCCAGTGCCTGGTACTGTGCCTGGCTTTCAAAGTATTTATTTATTGAACACATAAGTAAACACACAAATCTGGAGCTTAGAGATGCACAGATTTGAGTCCCTGAGAGGAAAAAAAGATGACCCAGGAGAGGGTTCAGAGGGAGAATAGTGAGGTGAGGCAGAATCAGGTGCTGAAGGGGCAGGTCAGGAAGAGGAGCCCGTGGAAGAGGCAGAAAGGCAAGGTTAAGGAATTGTGTGGGAACCAACAAGGCACCAGCCCAATGTCAAAAGACTTAGCGGATAGAGAATGTGAAGGAGTGGGTGATCAAGAGTGCATCTGTAAGAAGAGATTCAGAAAATAACACCTGGAAAATGTCCACTGGATTTGGCATTAATAGGGAGAACGGTGTGAGTAGTGTGATGGGTGGAGATCTGACTGCAGTCAGCTAAGGGGAGTGGTTCAGAGGTTTGGAAGGAGAATTACCGAGGTAGATTTTTTTGGGAGAAATTTGGACTGGAAGAGGAAGGACGTTATTGGACAGTGTCTAAAAGATACATGGATAGATGAAGACGTACTTACTTTTTTATTAACTTTTTATTTTATATTGGAGTAGACTTGATCAACAATGTTGTGTGAGTTTCAGGTGTACCGCAAAGTGATTCAGTTATACATATACGTGCATCTATTCTTTTTCAAATTCTTTTCCCATTTAGGTTGTTACATAATATTGAGCAGCGTTCCCTGTGCTATATAGTAGGTCCTTGTTTGTTATCCTTTTTAAATATAACAGTGTGTACATGTCAATCCCAAACTCCCTAACTATCCCTCCCCTCCACTTCTCCCCCCGGTAACCATAAGTTCGTTCTCTAAGTCTGTTTCTGTTTTGTAAATAAGTTCATTTGTATCATTTATTTTTATTTTTTTTTAGACTCTGCATAGAAGCAGTATCATACAATATTTCTCTTTCTCTGTCTGACTTACTTCACTCAGTTTACATTTTTATTAGAATGCACTTGATCAAACTTACAGTTCTTTGCAGGAAGGACTCAGTAGTGGATGACTTGATTTCTTGTCTATCCATGCCGATTTTCACTTTTCCTTAATGATTCATTTAACGAGTATTTACTGAGCAACTGCTTTGGCTCAGGCAATATTCTAGGTGCCAGGCATACAGTGGTAACATGGTGTAGCCCCTGCCCTCACAGAGATCATGTTCAATTCCAAATAGTTCTTTAAAACTTACCTGTGATCTGTTTGCTCATCTGAGGAATGAAATTACAAAGAAAAAGTCCCAAGGGACCTTCAATTTCTTAATGTATTTTCACTTACCATACTCACTATTTCTAAATTCTGCTAATGACATCTTTCAGATGTCTGTATGTCAGTATTTCTAGTCATATTACAATTTCCCAAGCCTTCCTTCTGAAGCAGATGTGTGCAATTTTTTACGAGATGAGACTCATTTTTGAATTGTCTGCCTTAATATCTTAGAAGACAGTGATAGTTCCACACTGCTTCAGCAGATCCTAATTAAACACTTACAAAGTTCAAAATAGGGCAGTGACCCGGTTTGTCTTTTTCAGACAGTTAATATTTTTCCATTTTAAGTAAGGTTCATAAGAAAAATAGTGAGAGTATATGTTTGCTTTGGGATGGGGAAAATTTACCATGCTTGGCAATATTTTTCTTGACCAACAGCTATTTGTGATAGATGATTTCTAATACTTTTGGACACAGACTCTTTCTTGAAAGAAGACACTTTCTTCTTGGAAATGGTTTAGACCTGTTATTCAGCAGGAATTTTAGGAAAGTTAATTATTCGTTTATTTATTCAACCAAAATGTATTGCATACTCACAGTGTGCGTGGCACTGTGTCAGGTGATAAAGTAATAAAGGTACACTGTACATTGTCTCTGTCTACAAGGTGCTTATAGTTTAGTGGGGGAAAGAAACATGTAAACCAAGCCCTTCAGATCACAACAATAGGTACTGATGTGTAGGGATGCAGTAGCTGCTGGGGTCCATGGAAGAGCCACTGACTCTGAAGATCCTTAGGAAGTTTGAGAAAGATGGTGTTGTTAAAGATGGGTCTTAAAGAATGAATAATACTGGGGTAGTGACAGCAGCAAGATGGTAGTTTAGTAGTTTCCAATGCTCCTTCCCTCACAAAAACATCAATTTGAACAATTATCTATTAATAAAAACGACTTCATAAGAGCTAAGGATTCTAGGTGAAGGATTACAGCATCTGAATGGAGCACATAAATAAGAAAGGATGCATTGAAGAGGATAGCAGAGGCCATTTCACAGTATCCGCATCACCCCTCCCTCAAGTCTGGCCATCCCAGTGTGGAGAGAGGCACCCTCTCCCTGGGGGAAGGAGAGTGACGTGAGCACCCATCTTCCCTGTGGACCCCAGCACCAGTCTAGCCCCCATGGCCCCAGGATCCAGGTGGGCTTCTTCAGACCCAAGTACCAGGCTGGTCCCTGTAGACCCAAACACCAAGCCTGTCCACCTGCTGACCCAGGCACGAGACCTGCCTGCCTACAGGTTCCACCAGATGGCTCCAGCAGAATTTCTGTGGGGACTGACTGGTGAAAAGCTCTTCCTGCTGAAGCCAGTCGGTAAAGACTGGAAGAGTTGCCTCTTACTTCAAATGCATAGACACCAACCCAAGAGCACAAGGATCATGAATAATCAAGGAAACATGTCATCACCAAAGGGAAAAAAAGCTTCAATAACTGACTCTAAAAAAATGGAGATCTGTAAACCTCCTGACAAAGAATTCAGAAGGATTCTCAAAGAAATACAGTGAAATATAAGAAAACACAGACAACTAAATTAGGAAAACAGTGAATGAACAAAATATGTCCAACAAAGGAATAGAAACCATTTATAAAACCCAAACAAATATCCTCAAGTTGAGGAATACAATGACTGAACTGCAGAATTTAATAGAGAACCTCAACAACAAATTCAACCAAGCAGAAGAAAAAAATCAGTGAACTTGAAGACAGGATACTTGAAATTATCCAGTCAGAGGAACAAAAAGAAAAAAAAAAAGGGAAACAGTGAAGAAAGCTTACATGAATTATGGGATACCATTAAGAGAAACAACTTACATATTACTGGAGCCCCAGAAAGAGAAGAGAGGACGAAAGGGGCAGAATGGGTTTTTAAAGAAATAATAGCTGATAACTTCTCAAATCTGGGTAGGAATTTGGACATCCAAGTTCATGAATTTATAGGTCTCCAAAAAGTTTCAACCCAGGAAGTTCTTCTCCAAGACACATTATAATAAAATTGTCTAAACTGAAAGACGAAGAGAGAATTTTTAAAACAGCAAAGGAAAAAAATTGCTCAGATACAAGAGAACCCCCATGAGGCTATCAGCAGATTTCTTAGCAGAAACCTTATGGCCAGGGCAGAGCGAGATGAACCTAGAGGACATTATGCTCCATGAAATAAGCCAGACAGAGAAAAACAAATACAGTATAATATCACTTATATGTGGAATCTGGAAAAACAGAAGAAGAAGAAGAAGTTGAACTCAGAGAAACAGAGTAGAATAGGGAGATGGGGGAAATAGGACGATGTTGGTCAGAGGGTACAGATTTGCAGTTATGTAGGATGAATGAGTCTAGAGAGCTTATGTACCGGCATGTTGTCTGTACTTGATGATACTGTATTGAACCCTGGAAGCATGCTAAGAGAGTAGAATCCAGGAAATTTTACATACACAAAAAAATGGTAACTGTGTGAGGTAATGATATGCTAATGAGCTTGACTCTAGTACTCATTTCATTATGTGTTTCAGATCATCTTATTCTGTACCTTAAATATATACAACTTTTATTTTAAAAATTTAAAAATGTTAAGTAATGAATAAAAATGATGATAATGATTGCTAATATTGAGTAATTTGCCATGTGTCAGGTATTGTACGAAGGGCCTTGGATTTTGCCACTTAAAGGAAATCACAGCTTTTTATACGTTCTAGTGTAAAAGTATAATAGCCAAGAATTAGACATTTAACATCTAAATGTGATAGTACTTAATCATGTTTGTTTTTGTCTTTTCTTATTTAGAACTGAACAAGAATTTTGCTGTATCATTTCTGCTAGTCATTTATAGGTAAAACAGCATTCCTGTGAGTCTTGCAAGAGACCTTATGAATATTTTTCTCTTAATCATAGTTGTCTTTCACCAAGGAGGGAATATTGAAATGCCCTTCCTCCCTATTTTTTTTTTTTTTTTTTTTTTTTTTGCGGTACGCGGGCCTCTCACTGTGTGGCCTCTCCCGTTGCAGAGCACAGGCTCCGGACGCGCAGGCTCAGCGGCCATGGCTCACGGGCCCAGCCACTCCGCGGCATGTGGGATCTTCCCGGACCAGGGCACGAACCCGTGTCCCCTGCATCGGCAGGCAGACTCTCAACCACTGCGCCACCAGGGAAGGCCCTCCCTATTTTGAAGTTCTGATGATTGTTAAGTCCTCTAAGTATTGTGCTTCAGTGTTCATTGAGATGAAGCCTAATATTTATAAACTTAAGAAGAACCCTTCCTACAAAGAGTTCTTTTTCAAATGTGCATAATAATTATTTTATCTATTTTAAAAATTAAGATATTTAATATATTTCTTTTTCTCTATGAGGTCACACATATATTTAGTTGCTTGACAGTGTGGAAACCCCAATTCCTTTATAGCTCTCATAAAATAAAACTCAATTCAGTTCAATACTACATCAAGTATCAGTTGCAGGCTATGAGTCAGGCACTGTCTTGGGTATGGGATCACAAAATTTTTAAAAATGGGGCAAGATAGGGTCAGGGGATAAAGATGTACAAACTATCATGTATAAAATAAACAAGCTACAAGGATATATTGTACAACACAGGGAATATAGCCAATATTTTATAATAACTCTAAATGGAATATAACCTTTAAAAATTGTCAATCACTGTGTTGTACACCTGTAACATATAATATTGTACATCCACTATATCACAATTTTAAAAAAGCATGAACATTAAAAAAATTGATCCTTACTCAAAAAAAGGGTCTCGGACTTCCCTGGTGGTGCAGTGGTTAAGAATCCGCCTGCCAATGCAGGGGACACGGGTTCGAGCCCTGGTCTGGAAAGATCCCACATGCCGTGGAGCAACTAAGCCTGTGCGCCACAACTACTGAGCCTGCAGTCTAGAGCCCGAGAGCCACAACTGCTGAAGCCCACGCGCCTAGAGCCCGTGCTCTGCAACAAGAGAAGCCACCGCAATGAGAAGCCCATGCACCGCAACGAAGAGTAGCCCCTGCTCGCCGCAACTAGAGAAAGCCCGCGCACAGCAATGAAGACCCAACGCAGCCAAAAATAAATAAATAAATTTGTATTTAAAAAAAAAGCAAACCACCTAGAAGGGTGGGGTAGGAAGGGTGGGAGGGAGATGCAAGAGGGAGGGGATATGGGGATTATATGTATACATACAGCTGATTCACTTTGTTATACAGCAGAAACTAACACAACATTGTAAAGCAATTCTACTCCAGTAAAAATGTTAAAAGAAAAAAGGGTCTCTGCCCACTGAGAGTATGCAGTTTAGCAGAGTGGACAGAATGAGTGCAACTTGGTGTCATATAGTGAGATAAATTTGTTTCAGTGGGGAAGTTCTCAAGAAGATGTCATATTTGAGCAGGGTGTTGCAGGATCAGTGGAATTTTGCCAAGCAGAGGAGGTGAGAGGCCATTCCAGGCAGAGAGAGTAACACGAGAGAAGGTGGAGAGATTTTCATGTGGATGGTATGTTAAGAGGACTCAAACTTGAACATGGCAGGCTGAAGAGGTGAGAGATGGGACGGGAAGTTTGTTGCTGAATTGTTAAGAGAGGCCTTGAATACCCCAGGTGTAGACTTTGGGTGCTGGGAGAATTTGAAGGTCTTTAAGCAAGTTAATGAAATGCTCATATCTGTGCTTTATAAAGGTAATTTTGAAGGCCGACTGGAGTCAAGTAAGGAATACACAGAAAGATGTGGAGAAGGCACTGACCTGTCAACTTCTTGTCAGTTGAGCCATTATAAGACTTTTATGAGTTTAAACCTAAAAAAGCATCCTTTAATATGGGCATGCCACACTTTCTGGAGACATAATTGTTATTAAATGAAATAGAATTAGTTTAAAAATAGAAATATTCCTTGACTTTACGGTTTTTCCTGGGTGTAATGAGATTTTTAAAAATATAATTAAACTTTATTCTTGGGAAGGATTTCCTATTTTTAAGGATTTGCTTTTTCTGTCCATTTTCACGAAGATTGTGTTCTGTAATGGCTGGGCATGGTGTTGCCATTGGGAAATCTGTTTTTATGCAGAATTTTAACAGTAGATGGTGCCTATGGTGGTATGTACGTGTTGCAGGTGCAGGAAAGGAATATCACCCTAGGAGACTCATGAAAAGAGGAGCAAAATTCCTCATGGAGTAAAGGAGGGTTTGGGAAGCAGAGAAGAGGATTTTAATCCAGTCAACTCACTGAGTGAAGGTTGTCAAAAAGGAGAAGAGTGGGGCTTCCCTGGTGGCACAGTGGTTGGGAGTCCGCCTGCCTATGCAGGAGACACGGGTTCGTGCCCCGGTCCGGGAAGATCCCACATGCCGTGGAGCGGCTGGGCCCGTGAGCCATGGCCGCTGAGCCTGCGCGTCCGGAGCCTGTGCTCTGCAGCGGGAGAGGCCACAGCAGTGAGAGGCCCGCGTACCGCAAAAAAAAAAAAAAAAAAAAAAAAGGAGAAGAATGAAATTGGGTTATCAACAGCAGTAGGGAGGAGTGGGGTATGTCTCCACTGTCTCTGACACCATAATTCTGTTTTCGGGGCCTAAGAGAAATCTCAGAGGGATTTTTTTTTTTTTATAATGTGAGAAAGTCTTGCTCTCTGTGGTCACACATATTGTCTTGTTAACCTTCCAGGAATTTTTTTCCCTGACACTCAAGTAGAAATGGAGCTCTTAATTGATAACAGGCAGTTTTGTAACAACACCTATAACCCTAGGTGCTCTGTTTTTGACAAGCCAAAAGACAAATTTATCCAAGCAAATCCAAGTCTATCTCATTATTCAGAGTTTCTCTTCATGTAACTTTAAATAAAGCCTAGTCCAGAGAAGTCAGGCTAATGTTTATGGACACAGAAGGTGGGTGGGATGAAGGGACAAATCAACATTCTCCTACCTACTTACTCATCATGTATTCTTTGCCCATATGTAGGCACAGGTTGAACCTGTCCGGTGATTCTCCTTTATACAAAAGATCGGTGTATCTTAATGAGATTTTCTGTGGAATTTTTTTTTTCCTAACTTAAGTGCTATGATAGTCAAATGCAGTTTAACAGTAATACTCAATGAAACAGTCACACCTGTAGTCGACTGCTGTACCACTGTAATAATGGCATATATAATCATGTCTATGACTAATATCCATAATTGACCATTGTCATAGCTGCTTTTGGAAATGCAGAGTAAATGCTAAAATCCCAAAGCTACCTGATACAGTTTAGAATATTTAGGAGTAGGACATGATATTAGGAGAAGTACATATGAGTCTGGCTAAGTGAGAAATTTCCATAAATTATTATAAATATAGAGATGATCTCATAAGCAATGATCTGGAGAAGAAACAAGAATATAGTGGAGACCTGAGCTGAATACTATAGTTGTTCCTCCTTATTTATAAAACACCAGTGGCTCTTATGCCTTAATCACCTATCTTAGAAATTGGATATCCTCCAGCATGCCCAGAAAAAGCAAAAACAAGTGCCAAATGAGATTGCCAAATGCCAATCACTTTTGTCATTGATGTAACCTCTGAGTATCTCCTGTGACAAAATTAATATGTTTAAATTTTATATCAGGTCAGGCTGTTGTGTGGTCTCTCTTTATGTAAAAACCTGACCATTCCTGGAGCATCAGCCTGACCCTATAGAGCTATGACCCTAATTCTTTACTTGTTGGAGAAATCATTTTCCTAATTCTTGTTAGTATCAATACATTAACTTGCATAACTCTCCGTAAACTAATCTCGATGTTCTCCGAACTCATTTTCTTTCTCTCCTGGCAAACATCGATTCCCTGTGTCCATTGCCATGGTCTTGTTACGAATGCTGAACTAGTCTTTTCATTTCTAGGGTCTCTTGCAGCTCTAATTTCCCTAAATTGTCGTATCTTATGGGTCATGTACTTCTTTCCATTTATTCTTACTTTTTTACGGGTAGCGAAGTTTTTACTGTGCAGTGCTTCTCTACTGCTTAACAAATTCATTACGATTCCTTAGTTTGGTATTTAATTTCCTCACAATATGGATCCGGCCCACTTACCCAGCACTTTCTCTCCCTGCCTTACACGAACCTGCTCTTTGGCCAGCCTGGCTCCATCCATTGCTCTTTCTGTTCTGTTTATGGTGTTTCCTCCACTTGAAATGCTGTTTTCCCATTTTGACCTGTCCCATCCATCCGTCAAAATCCAACTCATGTACCATATTCTTATGTGGCCTTCCTTCTTCCTCATGTGGGTGTATCCCAATAACTTTCTGTACCTTTTAAGGTACCTATCACTTTCTGCCCTGCATTCTAGTTACCTGTGTATTTGCCTTTGCTGCTAGATTGTATGAGATATTTTCCCAAGATTTGTTCCATTGTAGTTACTATTTAATTTGGATATATCTATACCACTATTTATTGTAACATGACATTATCACCTCTTTCATTGGTATTTTATTCTATAGGGACTAAACGGAAAATATCATAATATATCCATTTTATATGGCAGGGTTCATTTACAAGTTGTGACAACAAAGCCTGATGTATGCCTGCATGAAAGGAAACTTACTGTTCCTCCTACATAAAATAGCAGGAGTGCTTTCAAAATGGTCTTAATAAGATTTGCTGTATTGAGACAAAGAACCATGACTTCATTCTTACTAACCTCAGAAACATAAACCACAGTCAGTTTTGGCATTAATCCAGTTTTACCATTAACTCTCTTGTAAATTTTGATTAAGGGGTATTGCAGGACTTTTGTAATTAAGGGAACTGCATTAGAAATTTATTCCCTGTGAGAATTTATTTGTCATATTCTGAAAAATACTGAAGTCCTGTGAATGCTTGTAAACCTTAGGGATGGTCAAATACATGGCTGAACAGCCATTTTTCTGAGGGGGGAGTACCCAAAACTAGTTGAAGGCTCAAGTCCAAATTTTTGTTTTGTTTTGTTTTTGTTTTTGTTTTTGCGGTACGCGGGCCTCTCACTGTTGTGGCCTCTCCCGTTGCGGAGCACAGGCTCCAGACGCGCAGGCTCAGCGGCCATGGCTCACGGGCCCAGCCGCTCCGCGGCATGTGGGATCTTCCCGGACCGGGGCACGAACCCGTGTCCCCTGCATCGACAGGCGGACTCTCAATCACTGCGCCACCAGGGAAGCCCTAATTTTTATTTTAACAAATAATTGATTGAATTAAAATATTTCTTGGCTGTGTAAATTTCACAGGAGTCACAAAGAAGCTGTTTTTCATGGTTCTGTTCTCTAGATGTCATCAGCCCATAGATATACTTTATAATAATTTGTTGCTTTCTATAATCATGGATTCACGAATATTAACTACTCGCACAAGTCTGGATCAGCCAATATATTTAACTCTGAACTTGTTAGGCTTTTATCTTCTAAAAGTATTTTGAATGGTGCAGTTATATCATTAGATGCCTTTTCTATTTTAGTTTTGCTCTATAGCAGCTTAGAAAAGACAAGATTCTTTCTGAATAAGGGTTTAACTTGATGTGAGCATTTATACATTTTAAATCTATAAAAATTTTTAATTTTAGTTTTCTGTTGGCTGGCTTCATCAAATATGTGTTTTTTTTCTTTAAAGATTTTGTCCCAAGGAAAATTTGAAGATTTCTTCCAAGTCAGTTTAAGTGACTATAGCGGGATTAGATCAACATGATCATGCTCTAAACAGGCTGAATCAGTGACAACTTTCTTTTTAAAGGAACATCTCTTTCAGAAAGCAGGAAGAGGGCTGTGTGGCCTGCTGTAGTGGTAGGTTTCTAGAGTGAGGTTTTCCTCAGGTGGTGTTGATGATATGGACTGCTTTTACAGAATATATTTCTTCCCAGTTTATCCAAGGTATAGAAGAACTGCAGTTTTTACAACCAGTGCACCTGATTAAGCCGTTTAACTGACACTCTCCTTTTCTTTAACCTAAAAGCGTTCTTTTCTTTTTAGACTTGAACTCTGTACACTGATGGAATTATGTAGATTCCAAATATCTACTTTAATTTTCATTTTTTACATGTATCATAAAATATTCTAGATGACCTCAGGGGAAAGCAGAAGGTTTTGGCCTTATTTTACTCCTGGCGATGGATAAAAATGTTCCCAGAGTCCCCTCCTACTGTGCACACATGAATAGTGATGATTATTGTCTATTGCATGAGTCCCATTTGCTCACCACAGTACTGAGCACTTCGTATGCACTGACTCGTCTTCAACATTATGCTACCTATATATTAGACAATTTTACTATCCATTGTGAAAATGAGGGACTTGAGGCCACATGAGGCTAAATAATTTGTCCATGGACTTGCATACTCTTTTTAACCACATTACTTTGTCTACCAAGCACACTTGAGGAAAGGCGTGAGGACATCTGATCGGTATTCTCTCTGTGGGTTCCAGCTGTGAAGCATCCTCTCTGTTCCAAGCATATAGCCATGCTAGACAAAAGATGAAAACAGAAAATGCAAGAGTCGCAGCTGAGCTCATAATTTATCATCTCAGTGGCCCACAAATGGAGCGGGAATTCAAGTGCTGATTTGTAAGCTGTGTTGAGGCCTCTGGCCTCCTGGGCTCTGCAGGTGGACAAGGGGCCGGTACAACTTGTGCAGGGAAATGAGAAATTAAAGTCATCCTACACTAGGTGGAGATCCAGAGCGAGCCTCACTCTGAAACCAGGTTGTAGAGAAGGGCCCCTCTACTTCTGAGCAAGGATGCAAACTCCGGACTCTATCACTTTTGTAGACGTTAAGATGGCAAGAGAAAGCCAACACGGCTGTTAAACTAAGAACTGAACCAAATCACTCGCTGGTTCAGTGACGTGACTGGTAATAATTCAGATGTCTGGACAATGTAATACTCAAATCACCAATATGAAACTGATTACAGATGGGTAATTCTGGGCACAAAATGAGCACAGAATCATTTGTAAGAAAAAGATGATGAGAGAGGTTGGATGGAGCTGTTTCAAAGCACTAAATAAAACTGAACAGAACATCTTCCATACTCCAATAAAGATGTTAAAAAAACAATCCTCCTACTTCAAATGAACTTGCAAAACAAAACTCCAAAGCACATGAGGTAGCCTAAAGCTACAAAAGAGCCAAGGAAAATGGCCATTGAAACAAATTTGACCCAAAGAAATTAAAATATTGAGACATCATGGCAAAGTGTATTTTGGATGCTCAAAGTATAAACAAAGGATCGCCATTCATGAAGAAGGTAGAAAATCCTGTGATAAAAATAGTCAATTATGGGCTTCCCTGGTGGTGCAGTGATTGAGAGTCCGCCTGCCGATGCAGGGGACACGGGTTCGTGCCCGGGTCCGGGAAGATCCCACATGCTGCGGAGCGGCTGGGCCCGTGAGCCATGGCCACTGAGCCTGTGCGTCCGGGGCCTGTGCTCCGCAATGGGAGAGGCCACAGCAGGGAGAGGCCTGTGTACCGCAAAAAAAAAAAAAAAAAAAAAAAAGTCAATTATTTATTTACAAATATTAAGATCAAACCATGTTCTACACTCTGTTAGAGGTGCTAGAGATGCAGCAATGAGCATAAGTAAATCAAATCCTTATCAGCATAGAGAGTTTACATTCTTGTGGGGAGTTTTACCTTTTAGTTACAAAAATGAAATACGAATAGGCAGAAAGCTTGGAAATGAAAAAGATAGTCATTGAAATAAAATTCCCAGTAGAAAGGATAAACTCTAGATTGGCAAAGACAGGGTTTTTTCATTTGGAAGATATTATTTAGGAAATCAACAAAATTGCAGTAATGGGAAAATAAAATCTTAAAAGAAAGTGTATGTGTGTTTATGAGTGTGTGTGTGTGTGTGAGAGAGAGAGAGAGAGAGAAAATGGATGAGATTATGGGGAAAGATGATACCTGAGATTATTTTAGAATTGAAGACAAGACTCCTTAAATTGAAAGTACAATCTAAGGACCTATCTGGATAAATAAAAATAAATCATCACCTAAACACTTTGTGGTAAAACTTTAGAACATTGAGGATAAAAACAAAATCTTTACCTATCAGAGAGAAAATATAGACTAGCCCCCAAACAAAGACAACTTAATTGAGAGCAGACACCAAGAGCAGTATTGCAGGGAAAAATTCACTGTCAATCTAGATTCTAGAAATTTTATGCCAGAGTATACAACTGACAGACACGGATCCAAAATATTAATTGAATAATGAACTTGAAAAACTGAATATTCTTGAGGAAGTAAGTGTAGAAAGAAAGTCTGGATTTTAAAAAAAATAAAGAGGAATAGAAACTTCTAAATGTCATCAAATTTAACTCTTGCTATAAAAAGTAATAACAAATTTCTATGTTAAAAAAAAAAAAGGTGAGACTTGGGAATTCCCTGGCGGTCCAGTAGTTAGGACTCCGAGTTTTCACTGCTGAGGGCGCAGGTTCAATCCCTAGTCAGGGAACTAAGATCCCGCAAGCCATGGGGCACAGCCAAAAAAAAAAAAAACACAAATGTGACTGCACGAAAGTAAGCGATATGAGAAGGCTATAAAAGAAGAAGAAATCCAGATGGATGACAAATATGGCAAATTGAAAATTACAACACCAAAGGTTGAAATTCTAATGCCATCAACGTGAACAAGGATATGGAACAATGATCACACCTGTTCCTTGGTGCCTCCACTTGGGCCAACTGTGTGGGTGACCTTGTAAAGCATGGAAGTGACAAATGCCAGCTTCTGGGTGGTGTTAACCCTGGGAGGGGAGAGTCTGGAACAATGGGAGTGGACAAGTGTGATACAAGGGATCACCTGTATCTGTAAGGTTTCATTCCTTTAAAAGGGGAAGCAAAAGTGCAAAATACTAATTTGTTAAAGCATGGAAGTGCGTACATCGGTTTTCATAGCAGCAGCCTAAATACGTACCTGTATAATTGAAGTGAAAAGACACTCAGAGATTTCTGGAGACCCTGAATTGTTATGCACAGCAGTAAAATTTATAAAATAGCCTGTCTTCTGGTAATGAAGGCCTTTAGTTAAAACCCAACTCTATCAGGGCCTATCAGGCCATACAGAGTCTACCCCCTCTGGCTTCTCTAAGTTGCTCATTATTCCAATAGCTTCAACCTCATTGCATGTTTCTGTACTTCTCACAATTCAAGCTCATTTCCTCTCCTCTTAACAGCAATCCTCTTAGATTGTTGTTATCTCCTTCTGAGACTGGGGAAAATCTAGAACATTTGAAGATGTATCAAATCCCTTTGATTTTCCTCTCAATCCAGTACTCTTAGTAGCTGCTGATGCAACCATCTGAGTGGAACTATATTTTCATGGCACGTGATGGATGTTCCACTTTGCAGTGGTACCTGTAATGGTAGCCCAATTGTCATGAGCCGGGCACTGCCTGGGTTTGCTGTAGTCCCCAGGCTCCTGTCAGCATTATATGCTCAGGAGCGGTAGGTAGCTCTGGGATTCAGGCTGAGGGAATAATTCGTCCCTGCTGCGGACTCTTCTTCGCCACATCTTTCTACCAAGCACAGCTGAGGAAAGGCATAGGGACATCTGATCAAGGTATCTCTGCGGATTCCAGGTTTGAGGCACCACCTCTGTTTCCAGATGCTACGTGGAAATCGCCTAGGAGTTCAAAACGCTTTGGATGCTGAACTGTTGTAAAATTTCTGTTGTAGTTTGAATTTGTGTTTGAGAGATGAACAGACATTCTCGGTGAGAATGTACATAATTTACATTTTGGAAGTTAGAAGAAGTTAAAGCTTTCCTAATTTAAAGTGTGAATTTTGATTAATCCATGCTACTTTAGCTTAAAAAGACAAAAAAACAAGCTGCACTACTGCTAGCTACTTCTAGTAATTGGAATAGCAGTGTGTGTGTGTGTGTGTGTGTGTGTGTGTGTGTGTCTAGTGGGACTCAAAATACCAGTGCTGGGCATGACGTTCTCCCTCACTGATTTACTGATTATGCCCATTGCTACTCATGCATTGGTTAATGATCTACCAATAGTTTGAGGTCCTAAAAGGTGCTCTGAAACACCAGTCTAATGAGTTTTATTTCAATATCTAGTCTGACAATCATTCTAATATTATTTTGGTATATCAGTGTTAAGTGTTCACAGCTTTTAAATAATTTCACTTCATTAAACACATACTCGCTTAAATATAACTTAAATGTCCTGTCTTCATGGGTCATTCTCTTACACTTTCTGTTTAGTATTGAGCTAATAGCTAAACGAACTCAGCAATAATCTTTGGAAATCACATCTAATTATTGCAGGCCACTAGGATTCCGCTTAGTGTATTAAAATAGCTGTTGGCGTATTGCATCCTGGTGACAAAAAAGAGCCAGTGTATCTTCAAAGAGGGTTTAACTTCCAATCTGAGCATAGCTTAGTGGCTGAAGGAATCCAGCTAAGCAGTCTGTTTAAAATGTGTGTTTTGAGTATTATTTTCGTCATCTGACATTTGCACAGTAAGTGAAAATGGGATGCTTTTAGAAAATATCTTTTTTTCAACTTTTATAATAATATTAATTACTGTAACTATCAGTGAGCACGTATTCTGTACTGTGTACCATCCTAAGCATTTTATTAGCGCCGACTTCATCTTCTTGGTCACCTTGTGAAGTAGAAACTAATGTGATCCCCAAATTGCAAAAGAGGAAATTGAGACACACACTAAGTAATCCCTCTGAAGCCATACGATAAGCAATGGAGCTGATGGTAGGTTCAGTCATTTTTTTCTGAGTGGAAGACTGTTCTTTCCAGTCCCACTCATCCTAGCGCTCAACACTTTGTCTATTCATTTGTCTTTAAAAGGAAGTCAGTGCTGGGCTTCCCTGGTGGCTCAGTGGTTGAGAGTCCGCCTGCCGATTCAGGGGACACGGGTTCGTGCCCCGGTCCGGGAAGATACCACGTGCCGCGGAGCGGCTGGGCCCGTGAGCCATGGCCGCTGAGCCTGCGCGTCTGGAGCCTGTGCTCTGCAATGGGAGAGGCCACAGCAGTGAGAGGCCCGCGTACCGGAAAAAAAAAAAAAAAAAAAGTCAGTGAAACTTGCATGTCTTCATGCTTTTTAATTTTACTAACAATAAGTGATCATTTATTCTTTGTATTCTTACAGGGCATTCTACTTGGACAAGTCAAATTCACCACCAAACTCCACATCCAAAGCTGCTTATGTAGATAAGGTAAAAACAGAAGATTGCATTGACTGTTGCTTTGCCATTTACCTCCCTTATTTAATTTTGCTGGTGTTCTGGAGCACTGTGTAATTTATAAACATCCGTGGTCTCTGATTCTGTTATCTCCATAATAAAATATTTTAGACTATTCACTGTAAGTTATAACAACTGTGAATTATATCCCATCTAAAAGGATTTCTTTCTACTAAACATGTTGAACCTTATGGGCATCGTTTTTTTCTGCAGCTCATGAGGCCTCTCAACGTTTTGGATGAACTGTATCGACTGGTAGCCTCGTTTATCAGATCCAAGCGCACAGCTGCCTGTGCGAACACGGCTTGCAGCGCCTCCGGTGTCGGGCTGCTGTCGGTGTCCTCGGAGCTGTGCAGTAGGCTGGGGGCCTGCCACGTCATCATGTGCAACAGCGGCGTGCATCGGTACGTGACTTCCCGCCTTACCTGCATCTTTTTTTTTTTTTTTTTTTTTTGCGGTACACGGGCCTCTCACTGCTGTGGCCCCTCCCGCCGCGGAGCACAGGCCCAGGACGCGCAGGCCCAGCGGCCACGGCCCACGGGCCCAGCCGCTCCGCAGCACGCGGGACCCTCCCGGACCGGGGCACGAACCCGCACCCCCTGCATCAGCAGGCGGACTCTCAACCACTGCGCCACCAGGGAAGCCCTTGCCTGCATCTTTGCTATACCTTATTACATTCGGAGGTTCTTGTTTATTACATTTAGCTCCATGAAATTATAGCTGGAAACATTCAAAGGGCTCAGATATATTTGGAATAAGACTTTAGAAATCAGATAATTCTTGCACAGTAATTTCTGCCTTTGGTTCTTCTATTTTGAGTGACTGTTTATTCATACAAATGAATGCAGTCCCACGTTTATATCACTGTGGCCTAGAATCTTATCACCCTTGTATTTATATTAAGATTTATATTTTAGGTACAAAATTTTGCATCTGTTTTATTCACTCTAGGAACTTAACTTGGTAGGGGCTGGTGACTAGCAAAACAAAACTTTTTCTTCAGTGGTTTGGATCCCTGTTACCCAGCTGTGGTGAGCTAGATGCTGCCTTGGAGTTACTACTGTCTTCCTACTCCTGGACAAATCATACTCCAGGAGCCCACACGATATGCTCTTCCTGAAAATGTGAGGAGAAGTCTTAGATAGGTCCTCTTCAGCTGGTCTGTCTTAAGCAGCAGTGCTGTGTCTGGGCAAGCTGTGGTAGGTGCATAAATTCCTACAGCTACATCAGATGCAAATGTGAGGGGAGAACCCCGAGTCAGGTCCTTCTTCATAATCACTTGTTCCTCTTCTATCACCTCTCCATTTTCACAGCGAAAGGAAACCATGTAGGTGGAAACAATAGGGCAGCATTTAGTCCTCATTGTAGCAGAGAATCTGCTGTCACCACTCATAGTCTCTTCTTAGTATGAGGCCAGTTAGATTTTGAGTGGATGGTGGTTATTGTTTATTCAAATTTACTTGCTAATTAACCCATGCAAAGGACTGCAGTTGGTGCTATTGGCTGGTAATGTCATAAATGGGTGATATTCATGTTAGAGACATAAAACATGAACAACAAAAATCATAGTAAATAATCGTATGACAAAATAAGATGACAAAAACATAGTGAAAAGTAACAAAAATAACAGATTACCTAGACGACGAAGAAAAATAAATGATCTAGGAAAGTTACAGCTAAAAAATAAGGTTCAGAAGGAACATAGATCTTTGAGATGGTTAGAACTTGCCATGGAGAAGGTAGCGTTTGCAATGGGTTTTGATGGGTCAGGGTTTTAAAGAGGTAGAAAGAGGGAGAAAGTTCAAATCAGCAGGTTCTCATCTGTGACATTCCATTCGACTTGATGTGCCTGAATTCTAGTTTACGAGTCCTACGCAGCATGTCCTTGCTTATGAAGTGTGACAAGACTTTATTTCTCTAGAAGGAGAATTAAATTTTTGTGGGTGATACAATATACAGAGTTTTCTGCTTTATTTTAAGGCTGTGTACTTTGTGCTCTATTGCAAGCTTACTAAGAGCTTAATTGAAGTATCATCTGCAACTAAATGAGTAAAATATTATTTCATCATTTTTTTTACTAGCAGAGAAATGCTCTCTCCCTCTGATCAGTCATATTCATTCATTCTGTTCCCATTCATTCATTCATTCATTTATTATTCAGTCACTCAGTGAATATGCGTTGAGCACTGTTTATGTGCCAGCACTGTTCTAGTTGCTGGGATAAAGCACTGAAAAAAACCCCTTCCTTCTCTCATATAATGTAAACCATGTTGGGGTGAAACAGATGATCAAGTAAACAAATAAATGAGTAATGTAGTAGGTGGAATAAATACAGAAAAGAACAGAAGTCAGAGAGGTAAAAAGGGACAAGATGGGATGAAGGGCGGGCACCTTCCATGGAGGAAATTTCATTAGAGACCTGTGTGAAATGAAGGAGTGAGTTATGCAGATATCTCAGAGAAAGAGCGTTCCATCTAGGGAGCAGAGTACAAATGTGGGAGGCCGAGTGGGGACCAGCATGATGTGCTTAAGGACCAGCACAGCGGCCACTGTGGCCTCGGCAAAGTGTCATCCCCTTGATTAATGTCCTTATCCTACTCTGGTGCAAGATCATAGTTATCTGAGGACTGTGACAACCAAGGGACACTCCAGGCTTCAAACTACAAGCATACGCTCTTATCTCCACATGAATTTACTGGAAGTTAATGCAGTTAAATTTGCCATTTAATGGAATTCCCTGGCAGTCCAGTAGTACTCTGTGCTTCCAGTGCAGGGAGCCCAGGTTCGATCCCTGGTCGGGGAACTAAGATCTCGAAAGCCACACAGTGAGACCAAAAAAAAAAATTTTTTTTTTAATTGCCATTTAATCCTAGAACCGTGACCAACTTGTCCAAATTATTCTCTGAGGTGCCCCATGAACAATTTTAGAATTTAACTACTGATGGGTAGGAGAAACAGATTGATGTTCCACAACCATTTTATAATTGCTGTATTCATTGATTAGTGTGTTGGAATCACAAAAAACATTGAAATTTCAAAGTATTTTGACTTTTTCCATTTCTCCAGTTCAAAATAAATATGGCTTTAGTTAGTTCATTTCAGAGACATTTACTGAGGTGTAGGCACAAATTCCCCATGACAGATGCCGAAATTAAGGTTAAAACTGTTTGAAAATAGTACGGTTTTATTTTTCTATTATGCAGAATAAAATAGGAGTTTAACGTTATCTTTAGTCTTTCAGGGAAGGCTATGCTTAGATTTTTCATGGTGATAAAATGTGTGCTAATTTATATTGGAATCAGAAATCTCACATAAGACTGTTCCTAAAACAATTCTTCAGTAATTATAATTCAGGCAGCTAGAAAGGAACCCGAGTAGATCCACATTTACACTAAACACTGAACGTGGAGGTTTACCCTCAGGTTCTGGCAAAGGGGAGAAGTTGATAACATGAATCAGAATTAATACTACACAGACTGTTTTACCATTTGCTTCTGAAATTAAGATGAGAAATGGTTAACAACATGGTATCCCCATTAGATAATCAGCTTCCTGCCTTTTCTGATTTTATTCACCAAAAAAGGGAATCTAACATTTTTTCAAGTATAGAGTTATATGGCTTATGTTTGACATTAAAGAGAAGAATGTGATTTTTCAGAATGAAAAGGCAGATTTAATTAGCATTAAGGTTTAGACGTTTTAATGCCAACCTGAATTAGAGGGCAGGGTGGCATACAACAGTGAATGCAAGATTAGGAGGAATAGGATTCAGGATGAATTATTAAAATCTTTTCAGAGCGTTTAGCCCAGCTTTGTTTATTAAATTCTCTTTCCTGGGGCAGTGTTTTATGTGCATTACAATTCTGCTGATGAACTTGCCTGCACACACTTTCCTCAGCCATTGACTTACATTAAATATCTCCATTGCTATTGAATAGTGAAAGAAGATTGTCTTTTTTTAAGATCAGGATTTTTGCCTTTTAAACAGTATACATGATATTAAAAGGTAGTTTAATAAATGGAAATTTTCCAAAATTTCCTATCCTGACCTGCCTTCTTTCATTTTCATTTTGAATCATCTCTTGCACCTTCTATCAAACAACATACATCTGATCATAGTTTTATTAGTATAGTTTAATAATCTGCTTTACGCTCATAGTATCTATTTACCTATCTACCTGTCTATCATCTATCTAAAATGTCCACACAGACTTTCCCATGATCACTTTTATTTGCTACATAATATTCTAGCCACTTGATACACCACAGTTTACTAAACTGTTAATTTAGTGGTTTATCTTCTTTCTCTACTGCCCTTAATGCAGAGAGACATCTTTATGTAGCTGTTCAGATTTCAATTTTATTTTCCACTAAGCTAAAAGTAAACAAAAATATCCTCCAGATACAATTAGTGTGTCAAAGAGCTTAAACCTCTTTGGTTAATATAATTATTATTTAAGTTCCCAAAAGGATTGTCCTTGTAAAAACCCAACAGAAGGTTAGATAGTTGTTTGCCATCTTTACCTTGTCTTCAGAGGGTGTTAGAACCCATTTATCTATTGTGCTTCTCTACCAGGTGTACAACGATATTGTATTTCTTCAGTGCTTTAATTTATACTTCTTTGATTAGCAAATACAAACATTTGAATATCTTTTGAATTTTCTTTCCCACAAAGAGTCATGCTTTATATTGTCCATATATCTGCTTTTTAGGCAAAATTATTTTTTGCCAGTTTGAAAGTTTGTAAAGTATTGAATCAGCACTGTGGCTTTTAACGTTCTCTTTTGTTCCATGCAGTTATTTGCTACAGACCCACAAGCATGCCACATGGGTTCTAAATTTCCCTTTTATTTCCTACTGCAGCATCCTTCCACTCACTGCGGTATTTCGTTTTGTTTTGCTTCTTTATTCCCATCCCTGCCTAATAGCCAACTATTTTCCTTTAACTGGTATGAATCAGCATACCGCAAATGTTGTAAAGCCTAAGCATGAGTCTTACCGCATCCAAAAACAGAGATGCCATATTCCTCGCACTACATTTGCTTCTGCTTCCTTCCCCAGTGGAAGCAGTAGGTGGACATTTCCAGAGGCTACCTGAAAGGTTATGTCAAGAAAATTTCTAGTGAGAGCAAGGAATCTGGAATCACAGTGTTTCCCTTTAAGGACCTGTTCCAGGGACTTTTTGTACACGTACTCTTTGTACCTGTTAATAATGGATTTTCAGCAGTGTCGGAGTCCTGGGATGGTCCTGCAGGAAGGTGGGGTGATTTGAACACAGGCCTCACGTCTGACTCACCTGTGATGTCTTAGTATCAAAACCTTGGAGATCTGTACACATAAATTCCCTTTTATCTTTATGTTTTGTTGTGAGGATGAATCTCTTCCAGGAAACAAGGCCCTGCATTAGCTAACATACTTGGTGTTCAGTCACCAGTGAGGGATGTGAACAGCAGCGTCAGGAGGGGCTCACTGTGTCAGGGGTTCACCAGCACCTGTAACAGCAGCATCATAATCACTTGTTTTGAACCCCACACAGGTGTGAGGAGGAAACAGTCCGTGGCAAGGTCAGCCTGTTCTCATTATTGAAAAGCATAATGATGATGAGCATCAAGTTGGCTGCCATCTATGTATTCCAGCGTTAGACTGCTTTTCCTTTTATACATTGTGGAAACTCATTTTAACATATATAAAAATTTAGGGACTAATAAACTATATAATATGAAGTTTCCAACTTAAAAGGGTATATTTCCAAAATGCACTTCTTAGTTGGTTATTTAGAAATTGAGACATTTTTTCACATTGGACAGGATGGCAGAGGGTGGTTGAATTCTCAGAATCATCCCTCTTCCAGCAGAAACTTACAAAACCTATCATGTGACCATAGTATAGGACCCAAAGTATGATTATAAGCGTTTGTTAGAAAACTGAGATCCAGGAGTTAAAATATAAAAACAGCTAAATTACCAGTTTGGTTAATGAAACAGTTTTCATTTCAAATGAAGCAGTGTAGTGATTCTTGGTTCATATAAGCAATTAAAAAAAACATTTTTTAGGTAACTATCAATTAACAATTTTAAAAACCACTTTTGTTTGACATTTAAGGACCCTTTCTTAGCAATATTTTATTCTGTCATCACCGTGGCATCAAAGGACAAATTGACAGATAGGCCCAGATTAAGGAAATGCAGAATCTTATAAAAGGAGAGCACTCAAGGTAACCTGGCTTAGGTAATGAGAGTCCTAACAGGGCAGACGATGAAGCTGCATCTTTCTCCACTGTGCAGCCAAAAACACATCAAGTAAGAGGAGTGGATTTACTCCGGGGATTTCCATATGTAGGTTAGACTCCAGGTATGGGAGGGCAAAAATAAATTACTGCAATAAGCAAATGTAGGTTTGAAATGTATCCATTTATTTTTCTGTCCAAAAATGACTTGGAAGATTAGCAGCAAGATTAGTGGAAATCTTGAATTTTAAATCTCCAGAAAGATGGCTAAATAGAACAAAAGAAACTGCTAACTCATGATGCCAGGATACTGGACATTTGCAATAAGAAGTCCTAAAATTATGCTCGTATAGTCAGGAATCTGAAACACATTAGTCCAAAACACTTCTTTTATATAAAGGTAGTAGTAGCAATGACAGAGGTGGTGTTTAAAATTGTTATTAGATATGGCTGCAGTTTTGATTATTTTTCTTTAACAGTTATAATTTGATGATGATCAATGCAACCATTCTCATTTGTTAGATATCTAATAAAATCATTATGAATGAAAACCAAAAAAACCTCAAAAATGAAAATATAAAATTGTGCACTAATCTTTAGAAGAGAAAAAATAAGATGCTATAATACTGGGGCTCTGGGAGAAAGAATATATCCTACTCATGCCATAAGTATAAATCTTAATGACTCTGCCAAACTCATAGAAGCAGAGACTAGAATTGTGGTTACCAGGGGCTGGGAGAAGGGGAAAACTGGGAGACAACTGGTCAAAGGGTACAAAGTTTCAGTTATGCAAAGTGAATAATTCCGGAGATGTGACATAACAACAATGCAATTATACTTAATAATACTGTATGATATACTTGACATTTGCTAGGAGGGTGGATCTTTTTTTTTTTTTTTTTTTTTGGCAGTACGCGGGCCTCTCACTGCTGTGGCCTCTCCCGTTGAGGAGCACAGGCTCCAGACGCGCAGGCCCAGCGGCCATGGCTCCCGGGCCCAGCCGCTCCGCGGCACGCGGGATCTTCCCGGACCGGGGCACGAACCCGTGTCCCCTGCATCGGCAGGCGGACTCCCAACTACTGTGCCACCAGGGAAGCCCTGGGAGGGTGGATCTTAAGTGTTTTCACCACCAAAAAAGAAAAGAAAAACACAATGGTAACTATGTGAGGTGATGGATATGTTAATTAGCTTGATTGTGATGAATATTTCACAATGTGTATGTATATCACATCAACAGGTTGTATACTTTAAATTTATACCATATTTAATTGTCAGTTATACCTCAGTAAAGCTGGGGGAAAAAAAGAAAAGTAAACGCAGATTTTCAAATTATACTGAGTTGTAAAGTAGGCAAATAAAACTCCACGATTTATGTTAATTTAAACAAACAGATAAATAAGGTTATTCCCTTAAAATTATGGGAAGAAATCAAATATTTCAAATATAAGTTTTACTCTTTTACCTTGTTTCATTATCTTTTATAAAAGTTCTTTACTCTGAAGAGGTAGATGGCCAGATTTACATATATATTTGTTTTCTTCCTTAGATTTTTCTTTGCAATTGATATGAATCTTGATTTAGTGCATTAAATTATTCTATTTTAAAATGTTCGTTGTTTTCATTAGTTTACTATGAAAGAAGAATAACACAGTAATAATGAGAGTCACTTCTTATTGCAATGGTTTCTAGTTCTGCCAGCCAGTAATCATGGGCCAGACATGCTTTAATTTAAGTACATATAAAGCCAGAGCTTATACATTATTACCTCCTATCATTAAGATTGGAAAATTCTAGGCACATTAAACATACCTTGATAAAATAATCTAAATATGTAATTTGGAGTGATATTTCATGTTTTTGCAAAACTCAATTTTACTATTATATTAGTAAAATTTAAGTATTTACATTTTTAAAATGTAGCTATTTAAAAGTGATACATGTATTCATAGAATTGACTTTCAAAAGCGTTAAATAGGGCATGATTCTTCAAATTTTCTTTTAAAGAAACTGAAGTTATTATTTTTCCTAAACCTGCAAAATGATATTTAAAGCAAAGTAAAATTCCAGTCATTCTCTAGGATCTCTTCCTGAGGGCTTCAATGCTAGTGGGTTTATAAGTGCTGTAATAGACGACATAAGCCAAGAAATATGGGTATCTCTCCAATATAACTGGTTCGTCTGCCAGCACTTTCCGAATCGCCTCTTTTTCTCTGTGACCTAGAGCAGGAGAGCAGGTGGCGTGGAGGAAGTTGAAGGGAGGAAGCAGCAATTTTTACCTCTAAGATGTTAATTTTAAATTGGCAATAGGTCATCTAACATCCTGGGGAGGAATACCGAGGAGTGAGATTTAAATCCTGTTAAGCAGGAAGGATGGAATGTAACACCTGTTATAGGTTTTAAAGCATGAGTAGTGTTTACCAGGTGACGGAAATGGAGAAGGACGTTCCGTGTAAAGGAATAGTATGAAAATACAATATCGAGGTGTGAAATAGCGTACGACGGGGCTGGAGGTCACAAGAAAGAGCTGGCTGTTTCTGGGCGGTGAAATGAGAAGAAAGGAGCAAGAAAGACAGGAATTGGAGCATGGACGGCCCTGCCTGCTGGGTTAAGGGTTTGGGACTCCCTCCTAGAGGCCCTGGGAAGCCAATGAAAGGTTTTCAGCAAAAGAATAACATGATTAGATGTTTTAAAAAATATTTTAAAAATAAAGATCAGTACCATGGTCTATGATGGGACAAGGATGGAGGCAGGGAGACAGCTAGGATTTTACAGGAGTACAGTGACATGATGAGATACAAAACTAAGGTATTGGCACAGAGGTTAGAAGGGAAAAGACAGATGTGAAAGATATGAAAAGGCAGTAAACAGAACTAGATGAACTGGTGAGGAATAGAGAGCACGGGAGAGGGAGAGTTTCTGATGATTCCAGCTGGGAAAGATTGGGAGAGGGAAGATGCCACGGTGTGTGGGGGGGAACATGCATTTGTCTTTGAGGGGACTGGGGAGAGGAATGTTGAATTAATCTGTTACATGTTCAGCTTTAGATGCTCACAGCGTACCTATATGGGGATGTACTTTGATGGATTCATAGTCAGCAAGGGCTAGAAGTATATATGAGTACAAATGGATATAATAACAATAAATAATAACATATATATGTAATCTCAAGGGGTAATGGAAAAACACTGCTAGGAATTTTCTGGGAACAAACCAGGTGTTAGGAGCAGGGAAGAGATATTCCAGGAAAAGGCACAGAAGTGTAAGCAAAGAATAATTGGCTGCCCGTTGTGGAAGGTGAGAAAAAAATCACCAGGGAGAGTAAAGAGAGTATTAATATTCCCTGGTTCTCCACTGCCCTGTCCTCTGTGCACCCGTGGAGCCTCAGAATAAAACACTGTAGGATCCACGAGAAAGGAGTGAAAAATATTCAAACAAATCTATTTAGTATCTTGGATAAACAGGTCAAAGAGAAAACAATTATGGTACAATGTCAAAGGATGGGGGAAACAGATGAAAATCGCATACTGGACACCCCTTAAGTATTGGTGTCATCAGAGAACCTACAAGGAGTAAGGACAAAAGTCAGACAGCCAAGAGAAAAGACGAACTAGAGAGGGAGTGTTGAGGAACTTCGAGTAGCTGGGATAGGTACCCGACCTATTCAGTTAAGTTCCAAAAACATGAAACAGAAATAAAATCAATTGGTGAAAGAGTCCAGGCTGAAGAATTTAAAATGCAGAGGAGCAGATTCAAACCTGGTGACAGTGGTAGAGTCCTACCTTACACACAGATGTTTCACATTCATACGCATTTTCAGCCGAGCAAATACCTCCTCTAGCCCCTCAATGCTCAATTACCCATCCCCGAAGGTCTTCAGTTACCTCTGTGCTCACCTCAGCAATGAAACGTGTCAAAGAAAAACACACCCTAATGTGCTTGAAGAGAGGAGAATGAGGGATGTGCAATGTTTTTGAAGCCTAGGTTTAAAGCTAGACACTGAGAACTTTCCGAGAATGTGTTGAAAGTTGCAGTAGAAAGTCCTGTTGTCTTTAATGGGAATTTCATGGCTAATTCCCTGTGCAATGCTGAAAATGTGCCCCTTACATGTGATTTATTTTTTGCCTTAAGATATACGGAGTGAACCACGTATTCAATTTGACTCTGCTGCTGCTGCCAGGATCTCTCTCCAGCTGTTGCCCATTGCTTTTCCATTGTGTTCAGTTGTTTTCCATGGTGCCCATCTCTGCTTGCCATCTCTTTGCTATTTTTTTCAAATACTCATTAACCCCTGTCTTTCAGCTCCAGACTATGAGACATAGGAGTTAGTACAGTCATGGGAAGATCTCATCAGTACTGTCTCTTTGACAGGAGTCAAATAATAATGTTGAAATTATCAATAGACACCCGGAAGTTATGTCTATAAAATGTACTGGAAACTTGCCTGAAGGATCACTGGCTTTTAGATTGCACTTATTGTTAGACCGCCATTCAAATTCTCCTAAAGGGAGAATGTAAATATTTAATATTTTATTATCCATGCATATGTGTCTCTAAGTGAATTCTGTATTTTTGAAAACAAATAACTGTTGGCCCTTTTTTCACGTAAGAGTATTTCCATGTTTCATTAAGAAAAGTGCCTTCTCTGTTATAGGGGAACAAGGACAGAGGTATTGGGCTGGCTGGTGGCAGTTTTCTCAAGCTTTTCACTTATCACAAACGCATTGCTCAGGGTGACCAAGTTGGGCAGGACCAATAGATCAGCAGAGGTCCTTTCCATATGAATTGTGCAGACACTCTGCCTGTGTTGAGCCATAGCAGCACTTCGGCATTGATTCCTATTTAACATACTGCCTTAGCCCTCAGACGTATAGTTCTTCCTCCATGTGAGGTAATAAAAGGAGGCAGGGAAAATAAAACCCTGCAACAGTAAACAATTAGTTTCTTCAATCGGGCGCTTCCTTCTAGTTGCCAGTATACTTTTCACAGTGGTGCCCTGTGCTCAGTAGTTAGAAGTAATTAGAAACCAGAATAAATGAGATCACTGCAGGAATGAACATGCCTTACCCAGCACAGTGCATTTTATATAGAAAAATGCACATCTGTAGTAGAGAAGGAACGCAGTCTTCCTTCAGTTTATTTTTACTTCGTGATTGCTTTAAATCGATAGAATTGTTCAGCAGGTTTCAAATCTAGTTTCTTTTTAATCATGAACACATTTCAGTACGATGAGGTCTACGTTCGTAGTGAAGTCGTTTGGTCTGGCTGCATTAGTCTCTACCAAAACACTGCATTTGGCATGCAATGCTGAGACCAGGATTGGGACTGTTGAATTAGGGATGTGGGGAGTTGGGATTCTCTAAAAGCAGTGATCTATGTGATGTGATTTTGGAATAATGGAAAGAGCTCTGGATTTTGAATTAGAAAACTGGTTTTGAATCCTGTTACTTACTGTGTGACCATGATTCCTTCATGGTCTCTCAGAGATTTATTGGTGGAATGGGAATAATAATTTCTTTTTGCAAAAGGTGGCATGAGGATTAAGTGAGTAACATATGTGAAAACATCTACTGCAGGACCTGGCAATAGTGTACACTCAGTTGTTTCTATCTTCATCTGTGTTTCTGATGGTGAATCCATCTTCTCATTGCAGAGGTAGAAATATGAAATGCATCTGTTTAAAATGACTAGATCATACCTACTAAAATAGGGAAACCTTTTCTATGTAAAGGGAAAATAAAATAAAATAGAGAAACCTTTGTATGTAAAACAAAATCACAGTGGTTGCTAAGAGAGTAGATCTTAAATGTTCTCAACCACAAAAAAGAAGTGGTAATTATGTGATGGAGGTGTTAGCTAACTATAGTGGTAATCGTCTTGCACCATGTAAGTGTATCAAGTCAAATATACACAACTTTAACCAACACAATGTTACATGTCAATTATACCTCAGTAAAGCTGGAGAAATCACAGTGATGAGTCACGATAGGATGTAAGAAGAGTATGAAAAATATGAATTCACTCCTCTGACCTATAAGAAGTAGAATACACAAAGCACTGGACCCTGTTAGAGCTTATTTTTAGAATCCTCCATTGATAGCTTGTAGAAAGTTGTTCAAGAACAGCAGAACGGGATCCCCTTGAATTCAAGGACAGGAAGTCTTCTTCCCTCGTGTCAAAAATCAAGAGTATGTGTTAGAATAACAACAGATATTTAGGACTTGGAAAGAATCAGGTTCTGGCATTTGTGCATTCATTCATTGAAGGACAGAGGAGTTATTTATGGAGCACTGCTCTGGGGCATGCACTGCGCTACCCCAAACTAGGGTAGTGAGAGGTCCTTGCTCTCCCAGCAATTCTGAGGTCTTGACAAGGGGATCACATTGGGAAGCCAGCCAGCCATACTGTGTAGCACCAGTTTACTTTAATATGGACAATAGGAGAAAGAGAGCCAAAGGATTGGGTTTTTCATGAAGTGACTCAAAGAAATGAACACATGGTTTTGAAACTACAGGAGAGGGGAAGCATATATAACATGTCATTTTGACAGTGTTAAAGAATTGATTCTGCAAGGGTTCCAAATGTATTCTTCTGAACCTGGAAAATAGGTAAATGATACATAGACCATTTTGATGAGCGAATAAGTGTTAATTAATAGAATTAATGTAAGAATAATGAATCAGTATATTATAATACATAATTCCCAATCATTAACAAAACTCATCGAGAGTTGTTCATCAGAAGCCGTGGTACGAGCAGTAATTAAATCCTGAGAAAGGGAAATGCAAGTCATTGTTCATGAAAGAAAAGCTATATACCGTTTAGAAGTTGTAGGGGAAGCTGTGGTTGTTCTTTGACTAAAATCTATTGTCTCTACAGTTCATTTATTACTTTACCAAATTTATTTAATAAGTGAACATTTCTTGAACACATAGATGGCAAATGCAGAGTATAAAGAAATGAATTGTATCTTTTAGGAGTTACGTATAATACTGTTTGCATGAATTAGGAATTCATGTCATTTCTTTTCAATAACTGTATATTGAATGCTTACTTAATCCTGGGAAGTATGCTAGGGTCTAGGAAGGTTACAATCAGTACAGACACTAGTCTGGCCTATTGGTGGTGGTGTAGTAATATTAATGAAAATTGCTAACATTTGTTGAGAATGTACTACATGCTATGTCCTGTGCTAAGTACTATATATGAATTATTTCCTGTAATCCTGAAAACAACACCCTGAGGTGCGTACTATCATTAAACTCAAGTTACAGATGAGGAAACAGTTTCAGTAGCTTAAGTTACTTGCCCAGAGTCACGGAGTTTATTAGCAAATTTAAGATCCAGCTTAGGAAGTTTGCCTCTAATGCCCGTATTCTTCATCCCTACACCTTTCAGACAAGTATAGCATGACCAGAGGCATGATATGTGACCCAAAGCAGGGCATCTGAGATCATATCAGGAAGAGAGCAGCATATGAGAACTGAGAGGAGGTGACTTCAGAGAACTGTGAACAGTATAGTTGAAGCATGGAGTAGAAGTAAGGAAAATCAGAGACCATATTGTGAAGACTTTGTATTTCAAGTTACGCAATGGAAAGCCATCTGCATTTTTAAAAGATCACCTTTGATGAATAGTGGGAAGAGGCAAGACAAGAAGAGCCTGAGCCAGGTTGCACCAATCTAGGCAAAGAGTTGATATTAGCAGAGCGGCCAGAGAGGAGAGGTTTGAGGGATAGTAAGAAATATGAAATTAATAAGTGTGAAAGGTACTAGAGTAGGTATATTAGCACGTGGACCTGCCGCACATACGTTAATCTCTTGTAATTGATGAGTTTGGTTTGAACGGCTTGGAAGCTTGTATCTCAGTCTGGAGGTGAAACAGGGGGTCATCATAAAAGACTAGACAAAGATTTTAGGAAAGCAATAATTTTAATCTCGACCACATCTTCTTCCTTTGGGAAGGCTTTGCAAAAATGGGAAGGTTGAAGACACTAGAAATATCGCACAATACACCTTTAAGGAATTAGATAATTTCTGCGTCTTATTTCTTCTAACAACTTTCTTATTTCTTTGAATGCTGGCACTTAACATTTAAAAATCAGTAAATATGAGGATCTGGGGCTTCCCTGGTGGCGCAGTGGTTGAGAGTCCACCTGCCGATGCAGGGGACGCGGGTTCGTGCCCCGGTCCGGGAAGATCCCACGTGCCGCGGAGCGGCTGGGCCCGTGAGCCATGGCCGCTGAGCCTGCGCGTCCGGAGCCTGTGCTCCGCAACGGGAGAGGCCACAACAGTGAGAGGCCCTCGTACCGCAAAAAAATATATATATATGAGGATCTGGGATTGCACTATACTTACTATACCCATTACTACACATTACTACACAGTGTCTTTTAAACAATGTTTCTAAGAACTAACTCATCAGACACTTTAAATTATAGTAACTTGGTAGCACATTTCAAGAAGTTTAACATTTAGATTAGATTTAAAAAATGTTAATGGAGAATCTCTAACTCAGATATTTCCTACAACTGTTTGTTTTTACTGTCTGATTAAATGGGATTATGAGAAAAGCACAAGGAAGAAGTAAAAATATTTGGAAACTGAGCAGAATCATTTACATTTTTTCCAACAGGGAGAAAATGTGTCTTTAGTTCAAAGATTGTTGAAACTAGTTTGCCTTAGGCTCTGTAGGACTGAGGTTCAGATGATGCTGCAGAGTGCATAAGACCAGGTGATCACAGGATCTTCCATCTGTCGTAAAAAGCTGGGTATGAAAGAGTGGTGGGCAAATAGCAGTAGTATCTGCCGATATTCCAGCTTATTTCACCTACTTCGCTCTCTTGGGATTGAAATAGTCATTATTATCCTCTCCAAACTTTGAAGCTGCCCAGGTAACTTCAGCTTAATAAAGTATCCTGGAGAACCACGGCTAATTAGATTCCTAATAACTTACTAGTGACAGTCACTTGAACAAGGATAATGGACCTGGCTTTTAATTAAAGGAGCAAAAAAGACTGTCATAGAATACGGGGAAATTGATTGTACGTTTTAAGATCTAAATCTGTAAGATTCTAAATATAAACAGCTGCAACTATATCAAGACAAATAATTCATGGGAAGAATGTCATCAAAGAATAGGGTCTTCAGACTGTCTTTATACATAGATTCTGAGCCATGCATTTTCCCTAAGGGAATTTTTTCCCTCTTATTTTTGTGACTAAAGGCAGTATCACAGTTAGAAAGGGTGGTGAAAATGAGGCAATACACATGGAAATCCGGAGCTAAAAAACAAAATGAAGACTCTGATCATTGGGTGGAATTCTACATTGGGGCAAAACTCACTGATTTCAGAATGGTTAAATAATTATTTCACTTTATATTCATCTAGCACAAAATCAAATTAACCTGTATATGAATGCAAATAATTCCAAATGAAATATTGAAGTAAATATTGAAATATTTAGCCAGTTTATATAGATTGTTAGGGGACATGTCTAATGTTGCCTTTTCCAGAGCAGATCAAAACCATTGTTTGGGGCTTCTCTGGTGGCGCAGTGGTTGAGAGTCCGCCTGCCGATGCGGGGGACACGGGTTCGTGCCCCGGTCCGGGAGGATCCCACATGCCGCGGAGCGGCTGGGCCCGTGAGCCATGGCAGCTGAGCCTGCGCTCCACAACGGGAGAGGCCACAGCAGTGAGAGGCCCATGTACCTCAAGAAAAAAAAAAAAAAAACCATTGTTTAGCATATGGTCCTTTAAACTCAGAAACCCCAACATATGCCTTTCAACTGTGGGTGTGTGTCTTCCATTTATCATATTTTTCTAACAGGAAATTATCCTGCTAATTATACTGCGCTAGCACACACACAAAAAAATGAACATAACTTATCCAAGTGCCTCAATTCTGTTATGGCACAAAAGAGTGAAAAAATCACTGCTCAAGTAACTTTTTAAGTTGAAACATGTATCCCTAAATTCAGTGGCTCCAGTGGGGTTTGTTTTGGGGCACAGTTTTTAGTGGTAATTGAGTATGTAACATTATTGAGGGATACAATAGAAATTTGCAAAGTAATATTCAGTCTCATTCTCAATTTTTAAAATATGGAGAAATAAAAGCAAAGTATCCCTTGCGAAAGATTGCATTTTTCTCTCTTTAATTACCTTTTAAGTTTTTTTTGTTTTTCACTTCAACATCTACATAATGTGAATTTAAGGCAAATTATTGTGGCTACAAATTCAGAGATCCTCATTACACTAGTTTTTCATGTGTTTCATTTAAGGTGTCAGTTTATAATTAGAATCTCAATGCCCCTCCTCCACTAGTAATAACAAAGTTTGGGACCACCCAAGAGAGAACAATATGGTTAGCTGCCAGGCAAAACATCAGAGTTCCTGGCAGTGAACATGCTGAAAGTCAGCAAAGAAATCCACAGCGCAAAGCCATAAACATACCGTTGTTCTGGTTTGCCATGTCAGTTTCACTGTGAGTTACTGCATCACCCTGGTGGCCCGAAAGGGATGATGCAGATTCTCCCCAAGTGTTCAATTTGATGCACTTCAACCCTTGGGAGATTGGCTTCCTTGTTTGTACGTTGGAATCAACATTAAATGAGGCTTTAGAGCTCTGGAGGTTTTAAATTGTAATTAAAGTAAAACTGGTGTTTTTGTGATCATGGTAAATGACCAAATATGTAGAAGGTCCTCGGGTTTGGAGAATCTTTTATCTGATTTATTATAGAAATGTGATGAGTCATCTTAAAGGAAAAGATTACCATGTTTTTATAAAAAGATTAACACATAACCTGCTTCAAATAAGAATTGAAGTCTTAAAAGTGAACTGAATGTAGTATAATAGATATGAGTTAATAAATGGTTGAAATACAATATGTTGCATTTAAACTAATTTAGGAAAACTAAGCTTTGTCTATCCAGTGAGACTGAGTTGAGGGAGGAAGGGAGGGGGTGTTGGTTATTGCTCATTGCAGCCCCCTGGCATCGAGAAATAGGACTGGCAAACAGGAGACCATTTCACATGCTTTTCCTGACCCTAAGCTCTACAGTTCGACACAAAATAAAGTTGATACCGGATGTTCTAGGATCAGTTGGGACAAACATAGGAAATAAAAATCACAGAGAATCATATTATCAAGTGCCAAATGATAGTCATGTGAACTCTATTTCAACCAAACCCCAATTTATAAAGGAGATGTTGGTGAAAGTTTGTCGTGAACTTCATGTAATTATCATAATCTAATAACATCATAATCTTACGGAAGAATTGACAACACATTCCAACATCAACATTATTTTAAGTTTAAAAATTGTCAAATATGAAAACCTCCAGAAGGTTCTTTAGCATGAGGACCATAATGTATGGAAGAATATTCCACAGAGTAGCGTCTGGCTCTATACATTCCAACCTTGTTTCTCCTGCACCACACTGAGTCCTGGGTGCACCGGGATATGAACACATTGCATTACAGCCTTGGGCCCTGCACGTCCTCTTCAACCTTGGGTGAGTCTGTACAATGCGCAGGGGGAATACTCTGGAGTCCATTCCTACACTAGGATATTGTAATAACCTAACTATAAGTGACTGTGCATCATATCCGTAGGTCCCAGTAAACCTAGCCTAAATGGATCCCTAATTCTACTGCCTTTAGCTCAGTTCCAGAAAGAACTGTGGCCATTGGAACATTGCAGAACGTGACAGAGGAAAGCTGGGACATAAAAAGACAGCAGTCATAACCATTTGCAGTCAAAACATTTGGCTCTTGCAAATTTGTAAAAGCTTATGACTATGTGAACAGGTTGCTAGGGATCCTATGAAAAAGGGACTCCGAAGCGCAACGATTTTAGCTTGAAAGTAAATTACTTCTGCCAGCACTTAAGGGTGCTTGTAGTTACAAAGTAGACACTCAAAAATATTTGTTGAATGAGTGGATGAATAGAAAGTTACCTCTTTGTGACTCTTCCATAGCATTGCTAAATCCAAGTGCTTTTCAAATTAAATTGGACCCATTGGCCACAGGTTACATTTATCATATTAAAACTATGCGAAATCCCTGAGTGATGTGGGATCTATTTTTAATATGAAATATGTCAAGAAGATTTATTCATTATAAGCACAGGTGTATTGACCCTTTCCTTTTTTCTTTCTATGAGGAAATGCACAATTTCTGCATAATTTTGCAGCCCTGTCAAGTACACGTTCTCAGGAGTATACCCTAAGCAGAGCTGTTACTTGGGATGTCTTATTACTAAAATCATGGAACAACTTTCCTCAGTGTATATGTTATATTTGCCTTTTTATGAAGGACAAATTCTACACTGTGACCTTTATTTTACTTTTTCATTTTTGTGACTCCGAGAGAAAGAATTGTCTAAATTTTTAAAATGATATTGCAGCTAGAAGGAGCTGAACAACTGAGAGCCCGTATTTTCCAGGACGGAGTAAAAATGTAGATTTATTTAAATTTTAATTTAACTGCCTAATGTGAGAACAGAGATAGTTCTAGAAAGGAAATTCGCAGGTCAGATAAGAAATCTCGTATGGAATGGGATTTGCTTAGGATTCCTGGCCTTTGGTCTGTTTCCTTCATTCTCTTGCCCAGAATTAGCAGAACAGTCTCACTGGTAATCAGAGAAGTACCTATAAAATCAAATGATCCCTTGTAAAGCCTGACTCTGAGTATACATTTATGCACCATCAAAAAACCAGGTGCGGGCTTCCCTGGTGGCGCAGTGGTTGAGAGTCCGCCTGCCGATGCAGGGGACACGGGTTTGTGCCCCGGTCTGGGAAGATCCCACATGCCGCGGAGCGGCTGCGCCCGTGAGCCATGGTCGCTGAGCCTGTGCGTCCGGAGCCTGTGCTCCGCAACGGGAGAGGCCACAACAGTGAGAGGCCTGCGTACCGCAAAAAAAAAAAAAAAAGCTATGAGGCGAGTAATGATATGTTGGAAGCAGAGTTGTGGGCTTAGTGCTGGCGCTCTTCCACATGCTTAATTTAGGAGAATGGAACTCTGTGATGCTGCGATGGAAAAACTAGGCCTCCATTGGATAAATCAATGGTGAATCGAATAGGCAATATTTCTCTCATTGACCTGGCTGTCTCTTTTAAATTTTTTCACTTTTTAAAAATTTCAAATTAATGGTGGGACCTAATTGGAATATACACAATGGTTAGTACAAAAAGGCAAGTATAGACGAAGCCATCTTCTCTTGATATGCTGGTGAAATAAAACTTATGTATCCATTTTAAGCTAGATTTTTCTATTAGATGATGTACATGTGATTGGTTCTAAAGCTGTGACACTTTGAGGTACCCTGTCCGAGAGCATGTTACGGGCCATGTTGATGGATCAGGAGATTACAGTAAAATCTCTTAAAGTCTCTGGCAGATAATTTGCTGCTGTACTGCTGTTTACTACAGCTTGAAGTAGAGAGAAATAAATCAGTTTAAAAAGGTTAAGAAAATGGATAAAAATTACAGGCTTCCTGTTCAAGGTCCTTCACAGTGAGTAAGTGTTTGTTGTTAAGTTGATGAGGGCAAGTGAGGCTTCATCAGGAAGCAGAGACATATTTCAGTATGTTTAGAAAAAGATCAAGATTTTTTTCTTAGCTTCATTCAGCTGGTGTCATGAGCATTATTGATGAAAATGTTAGGATCAGTAAGGACTTAAGATTGGAGTAGAGGAGACCTTAAGGAGGAGAAAAAGGTTATGGTGTGTTGAGTTAGCTTGACAATTAAATGCTTTGTAAAAATTTGATATTTTTTGAACATGAACTGTCAGTTATAGCTCTTGACTTGCATTGGCATACGCATGCAGGTACATGTAATATACAATTTTATATTATTGTCAGACTCCTACATTAAATATTTATAAACATCGTATACTACTAGAAGTTAATTATAAAACTTTAGCCCATGTGAATATGTGTTCTTAATGCTTTCTAAAGAGTTCTCTGTTAATGTTAACGAGGAAGCTGCTTTTCACATCATTTAACAGCCAATGGAACTGATCGTGTTTCTCCTTAGAATGCAATTATTGTAATAATAAAGTTGCATTTTGTCAGGTTCTTTCTAAAATTACAGCAGTAATGTTTTAAATCCGTTTCTCTTTCCTGCAAGTCATCAGTGTCTGAATCTGCCAGGTGTACTGGGCTTCTGTGGTACAGCCTCACAACCAGGGATAAATGAGTTCGACATTCCTCATATATAATTGCACTGTAGAACTTTCATTTGTAGGGAAAAACTAAACAGATCTAGAAAAATACATTTGTAAAATGCCGAACCACAGAGAGGTCATTGCAAAAATGGAGAAAAAAACAATCAAAATACTAATAAATTGAAAAATGAAGTGAAACAAAATCCACTAATATAGATGTTAGGCAAAACATCTAAAAAAAAGTAACGAACATTTTTATGGAATGTATGCAGAAGGTACCCCTAAAAAAACAATTCAGAGACCAGCACCTGAAAATATTATCAAAGGTAGAGGGTTCTTAGCTCCCTATGAGTTGCTGTAGAGAAAAATGTGGAAGAAATGCCCTAAAAGGAAGGAGGACCAAGGCTCACCAATCACTGAATTTGGGTGCTGAATTCTGGATTTCCTTTCGGGCTGCTCTGGGCACCACATTGCTGAATAACTCATTAAAATTTCCTTTTCAAAATGTTAGTCTTTTGGATTGGGTCCAAGAAACACACTTTTAAAAAAAAATTCTGACCTTAGTGAATATTAATTTCACTTTTTTCTAAGATATTGGGTATAAATCAGTATAATTCTATTAACTGTGAATATGTAAACATGAATGAAAGATATTAGTAAGTCATTTCTTTTAAATTACGTGAAATACCAGTAAAGATTCATATCTGACGATAAAATTTATTATAATTCTGCTTACTTAATTTTCTGTGTATAAACTCTCTCCTCAACAGAGTTCATTATGGGTTTGTTTTCAACTTAAATACTTAATTTAGGACCCCAGCAGTGTACCTCTGTAATCTATTTTTAAACAGGTGTTCTGTGTAGAAAAATCACTGGTCTATTGTCCAGTTGTTTTGAACTTGGCTGGTGCTATTTGATTTTGAAATTCATGTGGGAGAGGAAAAATAATTTTTCCTCTACTCTTCTGACTTCTCAGTTGAGATCCCTGTAACAAAAGACAGATGACCAAGAGAAAAACGACAGAAGTTTATTAACATGGGTACCTCATGAGTACGTGGGAGATACCCAGGGAAAAATGAGTACTTCTCCCAGGAGGCATACTGTTCCACCCTTCATTAGCAGCCCCAGATGTCTTGAAGAGCTTAACGGGAACCGGTGGAGTCTGACTTGCCCTTGCCTTTGCCCGCAGGTGCACCCTGAGCGTGACCCTGGAGCAGGCCATCATTCTGGCCAGAAGCCACGGACTGCCTCCTTGCTACATCATGCAGGCTACAGATGTGATGCGGAAGCAGGTGAGTCTCACAACACATTTTAGGAAGTTGTTTCTCACGCCCTGGGTTTGAAGGTTCCTTGGTTCATTTATCAGGTGTCTGACAGGTACCTGGATGTGGCAGGCACTTTTCCAGGCTCAGAAAGTGAGTGGTGAACAAGAAACACTGATTCCCGGGGAAGAAGACCACGCAGGCATCTCTCTGAGGGTTCTCCAAGAAGCTTAGACAACCTGAGAAAAGGGAAGTCTAAGAGGTAACCTGATGGAAGACAGGGAGGTGGCCAGGCAAATGGACAGGAGTGGATTTGGGGCAGCATAAACTACAAGATAGAAGGACATGTGGGTTTCCTTGGTGGCGCAGTGGTTAAGAATCCACCTGCCAATGCAGGGGACACGGGTTCCAGCCTTGGTCTGGGAAGCTCCCCCGCATGCTGCAGAGCAACTAAGCCCGTGCGCCACAACTACTGAGCTTGCGCTCTAGAGCCCATGAGACACAACTACTGAGCCTGCACTCTAGAGCCCATGCTCTGCAACAAGAGAAGCCACCGCAATGAGAAATCCACGCACCGCAACTAGAGAAAGCCCGCGCACAGCAACGAAGACCCGGTGCAGCCAAAAATAAATAAATAAATAAATAAATAAATAAATTTTAAAAAAGAAGGACATGTGACATTTTCTGGGAAAGGCAGGTGATTTAGGAAGGCTGGGGAATAGACTGGGGAAGGGGGAAGAGGACAGAGTTGAGGACCCTGCTTGCTTCTGGAGATCTTGAAGGGACTTCCGCACCATGCTAAGAAGTTTGTGCCTTATTCTGAAGATAAAGCACGTACCTCAAATTTTCCTGCAGAAGATGAAGAGCTGCCTTTGGACTATTTTTAGGTCACTGAAGTACTTATAGGTGAGAATACACTCTTACGAAGTGAATGAACTTTCTTTTTTTTTGGGTGTGCCCCATGGCTTGCGGGATCTTAGTTTCCTGACTGGGGATTGAACCTGCGCCCTCAGCAGTGAAAGCTCGGAGTCCTGACCACTGGACCACCAGAGAATTCCCTGAACTTTCTGTACAATAGCTCAGTAGTGTTTTAAGTGTGGTAGTTTGGTTTTGAACCCTTAAGATTCTTTAAAAAGCTAACAAAAATGCACTAACCTCCAATGTACCGATTATTAGGAAAATGTGCTTAATCTAGTAGAAAAAACACAAGTCAGTAGAGAGACAAAAGAAGTTAAAAGACATCAATTTTATATTTTATTCTTCTACCTTTTATTAGGGCTACCTCAGAAAATTGATTTAACAAATCTCTCTACTTGCTGATTGGGTTTGAATTATCCAGTGATAGTGAGTGACTTAATTTTTAAGATATGCTTTTGTAATTATGTCTGCTTTATTTACTAAAGACTTAATGTATAACTCTCAAGCAAACATATAAATCCCTATAGATTTGCTCCCAAGATTACACTACAGAATGTCAACCAAGTCAAAAGAATAATTCATGGAAACAGTCCTGAGTGAGGCCAGTGCCCAGCCTGGGGTCTGCAGAGATGAGGTAGAGCAAGCACATGTATGTTGGTGCTTCGGGTTGAGAACTGCAGAGCTGAATATTGAAAACCAAGATCTCACAAGGTCCAAGAGGGATTTGCTAAGTAAAGGTCAGATCCGTGAGGAGCACATGACACAGTGTGGTTCGGCTGGAAAAGGGCAAATACAGATGCAAATGCCAGCAGGTTTGGGAAGGATTTTTTGGGTAGATATTCAAATTTGGTTTTAAAAAAGTAGATCAAAGTAAACTTGTGATTATCCATATCAGGGTTGGGATTTGGGTGCTAAAACATACAGCAAGAGATTAAGCTTTCTGTTTCACTCTGTTGCTGTTAGAGTGAGTTTGCAGTAAGACTTGGAGGAGCCCTCTCCAAGGGAAGACTAAGAGACTGATAATTGATCTTTTTTTTCTTTTTTAATAAAGTTATTTATTTATTTACTTATTTACTTATTTATGGTTGTGTTGGGTCTTTGTTGCTCTGTGCGGGCTTTCTTTAGTTGCGTCGAGCGGGGGCTACTCTTCATTGCAGTTGTGTGGACTTCTCATTGAGGCAACCTCTCTTGTTGCAGAGCACGGGCTCTAGGCACATGAGCTTCAGTAGTTGTGTGACGTGGGCTCAGTAGTTGCAGCGCATGGGCTTAGTTGCTCCGCAGTATGTGGCATCTTCCCGGACCGGGACTCAAACCCATGTCCCCTGCATTGGGAGGCGGATTCTTAACCACTGTGCCACCAGGGAAGCCCCGATAATTGATCTTTTTAAGAATAATCCAGTAAAGAGGTCATTATGAGCTGGTTGCATATACATTCTTACTACATGGATTTGAATAATCAAAACCTTTAACTTCTTACAACTGGAAACTGAGATAGATAAAATAAAGATGGGAAAAGTAAAAACAATATTACCTAGGCCTTAATGACTTATTTAAGTTGTTCAAGCCTCTTTAAAATTTATTTGTATATTAATTAACAATAAATGATTATTAGTTATTATTAGTATATAATTAGTATATATTAATATATATCATATATTTATAAAGTATAATTTTAAAAGACTGAAAACTTAGGAAGTTTGTAAGTTGATTTCTAAACTGCAGTATTTTTCAGTGTTTATCACTCCCTCCTCCTCGTTTTTGTTAATAAATCCATTTAGGATGGGTAGCTTCCTACCTTTGTTGCTTGTTTCTCTGCTCCAAGTTATGACACAAGTGGTTCTCAGACAAAGACCTGATTTCTGCCTTCTTTGTGAAAGATCATGGAGCCTTGGGTCCTCTCTTCATAGAAAGTGGGGTGGACTGGTGCCCAGAGGAGATTTTTGCAATATTCCTTCTGTGGCCAATCCTCTTTCAAGTATTCAGCAGTTACAGGCAGTGGGATTAATGGCTGGGATCCAGTCTACAAGCCACCTCTTACCCACGTGGGATCTGAGTAGTTCGAACACAAGTGTGAATCCAAAATCTAACTTTTCTGACCCTTCTGTCTTTTAATCGTTTAGATCCAGCTTTCCAGAGACAGAATGGTTAGAATGCTTACCTGGTTAATGAATAATATTTTCTAAGATCTTTAGTTTCTTTTTGAAGAATAAGGAGCTTTTCAGCATGATTTACTGTTCTTATTTCTAATGGCAGTGTAGACCTCCCTCCATATCTGCCACGGTTTGGTTCCAGGAGCCCCTACAGATAACAAGTCCTTGGATGCTTAAGTCCTTTACAAAAAATGGTGGAGGAGCGCAATGAATACAGTTGGCCCCCCATATCCATGGGTTTTGAGTCCATGGATTCACATCCACGGATTCATCCAACTGTGGATCCATGACACAGTTGATGGAATCTGCAGATGCAAAGCCCACAGATATGGTGGCCAACTGTATAGTTTTCATGAACAGATTTCATGTATGTAGTTTTAATAGAGTTGTTTATTTTTGTTTGTTTGTTTGTTTGTGGTACGCGGGCCTCTCACTGCTGTGGCCTCTCCCGTTGCGGAGCACAGGCTCCGGACACACAGGCTCAGCGGCCATGGCTCACGGGCCCAGCCGCTCCGCAGCATGTGGGATCTTCCCGGACTGGGGCACGAACCTGCGTGCCCTGCATTGGCAGGCGGACTGTCAACCACTGCGCCACCAGGGAAGCCCAATAGAGTTGTTTTAATTATCTGGTTGAGTTAGAAGCAAAGATAAAAGAAGGGAAAGGTAGTATGCCCGTGCAATTTGTGGGTAATGATTATAATGATCCTAGGCAGCATTTTTACATAACCAACTGATATGATTAGTAAATGGTTTGAGGACTTCCCTGGAGGTCCAGTGGTTAAAACTCCACGCTCCCAATGCAGGAGGCACGGGTTTGATCCCTGGTTGGGGAACTAAGATCCTGCATGCCGCGCAGTGTGGCCAAAAAAAAAAAAAAAAAAAACAAATGGTTTGAGGTAGAAGCTCTAATTTACATTATAAGCTTAAAGTCTCCTATCCTCTAAATTATATGTTCTAAGTATTTTTGGGTAGAAGTCTACCCCAAATTCTTTTCTGACCTTTTAAATAAAAATTTAGATTCTGAAGAATTCTGTCTCCTGACCTCCAGTATCAGGGCTTTATACTGAGCACTAAGGACAAAGACCAAGGACAATCAGCTTCTTGCCCAGCCTCATGGCGGACATGTGTGGGCAAATCATCATGGTGCACCCACAGGCAAGTGCTCTCCGGGGTGCACAACCTCAGTGCATGAAGACGTAAAACAGGGAACAAGTAAACGAGTAGACTGTGAGCCCCTGAATGGCTGGGACACCGAGTGTATATCATGATGGTATCACTGGTTTCTACATTAATACCCAGTATAGAGGAAATGCTAAGTGATGTTTAGGCAATGAATTAGTTCTACCTAGGAGAACTAGAAAAAGGCTTCATGCAGAAAGTAAATATGTAATAGTAGCCAAGAGCACAGATTCTAGGGCCACGCACCCTCAGCTTGAATCCCAGCTCTAGTGTTTACTGTCTGTGTGATTTGAGGCAAGACTCTTAGCTTCTCTGTTGCTTCGTTTCCTCATTATTAAGACAAAGATAATAATGGTATAATGCTTGCTTCATACTGTTGTTTTCAGGCTTGAATACTGAATGCATTTAAAACAGTACCTAATGTAGTGAATGACCAACCAATAATTGATTTGGGCCTTGGAGGATAAATGTGACACAGACATGTAGGGAAAAGGACAGAGAGGGTGTTTAGTAGAGGGAGACCATGAGCAAGGTGTAAAAATGCAAGTCGCTGGCACATCGAGTATAAGAAGAATTATATGGCTGAATTCCAAATGGAGTATACCAGCAGATGTGTTCAGCATGATGAGCTTCAATTTTATTTGAAATCTTTTAAGCAAAAATCTTTCTAGAAATTATTTAATGGAAGATCATGAGACTAAAGACAAAAATAATTATACAAAAATACCATATTCCAGTTGGTAACTCTGTTTCTCACAGGGATACGATTTAGAGATTCTAAAACTAGTTAATGTCTTTGGTAGGACTGAACAAATAAGTCAGTATATTGTGAATACTGAGAGTCAGGTTTCTTACTGTCTGAGAACGAAGTTACAAATAAGGAAAGGGAGAAGCCTGGAATTTAGAATGAACCCTGGGGTACTGGATTGGAACTGGAAGTATCAGCTTGAATGCATGGACACATACACACAGAGATCTAGATAGATGTAGAAGGAAATATAGATGTTTGAGTACGTTTACACTAATCAACTAGCTCAGCCCACTGAGAAGACCTAGAAGCAGTTACACACCAGTAGTAGTAATGGGCATACCCACTGTCCAGATCTTGAGTTCTAAATATCATTCTCCATTAAAAAGAGCCAGGGAAGGCCTTCCCTGGTGGTGCAGTGGTTGAGAGTCTGCCTGCCGATGCAGGGAACACGGGTTCGTGCCCCGGTCTGGGAAGATCCCACATGCCACGGAGTGGCTGGGCCCGTGAGCCATGGCCGCTGAGCCTGCGTGTCCGGAGCCTGTGCTCCACAACGGGAGAGGCCACAACAGTGACAGGCCCGAGTACCGCAAAAAAAAAAAAAAAAAAGAGCCAGGGATTCGGGCGGTGTGAGAAGACGCCGAGTTAGCGTCTCCCCACAACTAGGGTGCCTGCTAGCCATTGGTGGGAGACCCTGAGGCCCGAGGAGACAGGAGGAACCCCCAAATGAACCGGTAGGATGTGGGGGGAATAAAGGGGGAAGAAAAGTGGAGGCCAGACAGGATCGGTGCCTCTGAGGTCGGGGAGATAAGGAGAGGCACACAGGAGGTGCCCTCCAGGAGGAGCGGGAGAAGTACGGAGGGCGTTTACCCCATCCATTCGGGCCCAGGGAGCCTGCTAGGCTCCAAGGTGAGGTCCCCAGCCCTCTGAGACCAGGGGTGGGGGGCACACCTGGCCGCTTCTGTTTCTTGAGCCTAAGCCCCACCCCCCCACAGCCCCCAGGGCCTTTTCCAGCCTGGAAGGTCTTTTAAGTATACGCCCCGCCCACCACCCAAACCTCACCTTTGCTTAGACCCCGCCCTCCACAGCCAAGGCCTTCCCCCCCCTTTTTTTTTCTTTTCCCTCCCCCTCTTTTGTTATTATTGTGGTACTGTTGTACGTTCCAGTTGTTGATTCATCTATATTTTTATTTTTAGATTCTTTCTAACATATCTGTTAGTTTCCTAGTCTAATTTTACTTTTTACTTTGTTATTGTTACTTTTTTTATTTTTTTGCCATCCCATGTGGCTTGCGGGATCTTGGTTCATGAGCCGGGGGTGGGGC
Source organism: Globicephala melas (assembly GCF_963455315.2). Classification (NCBI taxonomy): domain Eukaryota; kingdom Metazoa; phylum Chordata; class Mammalia; order Artiodactyla; family Delphinidae; genus Globicephala; species Globicephala melas. The sequence goes on from NC_083330.1 coordinate 13,401,448, forward strand.
TGAAGCTCTTGCAGTGAGAGCTCTGAGTCCAAACCACTGGATTAACAGAGAACCTCAGACCCCACAGAATATTCATCGGAGTGAGGCTTCACAGAGGTCCTCCTCTCATCACCAAGACCCAGCTCTATCCAATAGCCTACAAACTCCAGTGTTGGAAGCCTCAGGCAAAACAACCAGTAAGACAGGAACACAATTCCACTCATAAAAAAAAAAATGAGACGGCAAAAAGATATGTCACAGATGAAGGAGCAAGGTAAAAACCTACAAGACCAAATAAATGAAGAGGAACTAGGCAATCTACCTGAAAAAGAATTCAGAGTAATGACAGTAAAGATAATCCAGAATCTCAGAAATAGAATGGAGACACACATTGAGAAAATACAAGAAATGTTTAACAAAGATCTAGAAGAACTAAAGAATAAACAAACAGAGATGAACAACACAATAATTGAAATGAAAAATACACTGGAAGGAATCAATAACAGAATAACTGAGGCAGAAGAACGAATAAGTGAGCTGGAAGACACAATGGTGGAAATAACTGCCAAGGAGCAAAATAAAGAAAAAAAAAAGAAAAGAATTGAAGACAATCTCAGAGACCTCTGGGACTACACTAAATGCACCAACATTTGAATTATAGGGGTCCCAGAAGAAGAAGAGAAAAAGAAAGGGTCTGAGAAAATATTTGAAGAGATTATAGCCGAAAACATCCCTACCATGGGAAAGGAAATAGTCACCCAAGTCCAGGAAGCACAGAGAGTCCCATACAAGATAAACCCTAGGAAAAACACACCAAGATACATATTAATCAAACTAACAAAAAATTAAATTCAAAGAAAAAATATTAAAAGCAGCAAGGGAAAAACAAAAAATAACATACAAAGGAATGCCCATAAAGTTATCAGCTGAGTTTTCAGCAGAAACTCTGCAGGCCAGAAGGGAGTGGCAGGATATACTTAAAGTGATGAAAGAAGCTACAACCATGATTACTCTACCCACCAAGGATCTCATTCAGATTTGATGGAGAAATCAAAAGCTTTTAGGGCAAGCAAAAGCTAAGAGAATTCAGCACCACCAAACCAGCTTTACAACAAATGCTAAAGAAAGTTCTCTGAGGGGGAAACACAACAGAAGAAAAAGACCCACAAAAACAAACCCAAAACAATTAAGAAGATGGTAATAGGAACATGCATATTGGTAATAACCTTGAATGTAAATGGATTAAATGCCCCAACAAAAAGACACAGACTGGCTGAATGGATACAAAAAGAAGACCCATGTATATGCTGTCTAAAAGAGACCCAGTTCAGACCTAGGGACACATCCAGACTGAAAGTGAAGAGATGGAAAAAGATATTGCATGAAAATGGAAATCAAAAGAAAGCTGGAGTAGCAATACTCATATCAGATAAAATAGACTTTAAAATAAAGACTGATACAAGAGATAAGGAGGGACACTACATAATGATCGAAGGATCAATCCAAGAAGCAGATATAACAATTATAAATGTTTACGCACCCAACATAGGAGCACCTCAGTACATAAGACAAATGCTAACAACCATAAAAGGAGAAATTGACAGTAACACAATAATAGTAGGGGACTTTAACACCCCACTTACACCAAAAGACAGATCATCCAAAATGAAAATAAATAAGGAAACACAAGCTTTAAAGGACACAAAAGACCAGATAGATTTAATTGATATTTACAGAACATTCCACCCAAAAGTGGCAGAATACACTTTCTTTTCAACTGCACATGGAACATTCTCCAGGATAGATCACATCTTGGGTCACAAATCAAGCCTCAGAAAATTTAAGAAAATTGAAATCGTATCAAGCATCTTTTCTGACCACAACACTATGAGATTGGAAATCAATTACAGGAAAAAACTGTAAAAAAACAAAAATACATGGAGGCTAAACAGTGTGCTACTAAATAATCAAGAGATCACTGAAGAAATCAAAGAAGAAATTTAAAAATACATAGAAACAAATAACAATGAAAACACGATGACCCGAAACCTGTGGGACACAGCAGAAGCAGTTCTAAGAGGGAAGTTTATAGCAATTCAATCCCACCTCAAGAAACAAGAAAAATCTCAAATAAACAATCTAACCCTACACTTAAAACAACTAGAGAAAGAAGAACAAGGAAAACCCAAAGTCTGTAGGAGGAAAGAAATCATAAAGATCAGAAATAAATGAAATACAAATGAAGAAAACAATAGCAAAGATCAATAAAACTAAAAGGAGGTTCTCTGAGAAGATAAACAAAATTGATAAACCCTTAACCAGACTCACCAAGAAAAAAAGGGAGAGGACACAAATCAATAAAATTAGAAATGAGAAAGGAGAAATCACAACTGACACCACAGAAATACAAAAGATTATAAGAGACTACTACAAACAACTCTATGCCAGTAAAATGGACAAGCATGAAGAAATGGACAAATTCTTGGAAAGGTACAATTTTCCAAGACTGAACCAGGAAGAATTAGAAAATATAAACAGACCTATCACAAGCACTGAAATTGAAACTGTAATTTAAAATCTTCCAACAAACAAAAGTCCAGGACCAGATGGCTTCACAGGCGAATTCTATCAAACATTTAGAGAAGAGCTAACACTGATCCTTCTCAAACTCTTCCAAAAAATTGCAGAGGGAGAAACACTCCCAAATTCATTCTACGAAGCCAGAATCACCTTGATACCAAAACCAGAAAAAGATATCACAAAAAAGAGAAAGCTATAGACCAATATCACTGATGAACATAGTTGCAAAAATCCTGAACAAAATACTAGTAAACAGAATCCAATAGCACATTAAAAGGATCATACACCATGATCAAGTGGGATTTATCCCAGGGATGCAAGGATTCTTCAATATATGCAAATCAATCAATGTGATACACCATATTAACAAATTAAGGAATAAAAATCATATGATCATCTCAGTAGATGCAGAAAACGCTTTTGACAAAATTCTCACCCATTTATAATAAAAATTCTTCAGAAAATGGGCATAGAGGGAACCTACCTCAACATAATAAAGGCCACATATGACAAACCCACAGCAAGCATTATACTCAATGGTGAAAAACTGAAAGCATTTCCACTAAGGTCAGGAACAAGACAAGGATGTCCACTCTCAGCACTCTTATTCAACATAAATTTGGAAGTCCTAGCCACGGCAATCAGAGAAGAAAAAGAAATAAAAGGAATATAAATTGGAAAAGAAGTAAAGCTGTCACTGTTTGCAGATGACATGATACGATACACAGAAAATCCTAAACATACCACCAGAAAACTACTAGAACTAATCAATGAATTTGGTAAGGTTACAGGATACAAAATTAATGCACAGAAGTCTCTGGCATTCCTATATACCAACAACGAAAAATCAGAAAGAGAAATTAAGGAAACACTCCTATTTACGATTGCAGCAAAAAGAATAAAATACCTAGGAATAAACCTGCCTAAGGAGGCAAAATACTTGTACTTAGAAAACTATAAAACACTGATGAAAGATGACATAAACAGATGGAGAAATATACCATGTTCTTGGATTGGAAGAATCAATATTGTGAAAATGACTCTACTACCCAAAGCGATCTATGGATTCAGTGCAATCCCTATCAAACTACCAATGCATTCTTCACAGAATTAGAACAAAAAATTTTACAATTCATATGGAAACACAAAAGACCCCAAATAGCCAAAGCAATCTTGAGAAAGAAAAATGGAGTTGGAGAAATCAGGCTCCCCAACTTCAAACTATACCACAAAGCTACAGTAATCAAGACAGTATGGTTGGCACAAAAAACAGAAAAATAGATCTATGGAACAGGATAGAATGCCCAGAGATAAACCCATGCACATGTGGGTACCTAATTTATGACAAAGGAGGCAAGAACATACAATGGAGAAAAGACAGTCTCTTCAGTAAGTGGTGCTGGGAAAACTGGACAACTACATATAAAAGAATGAAATTAGAACACTACCTAACACCATCCAAAAAGTAAACTCCAAATGGATTAAAGACCTAAATGTAAGGTCAGACACTATACAACTCTTAGAGGAAAACATAGGAAAAACACTCTTTTACATAAACCACAGCAAGATCTTTTTTGACCCACCTCCTAGAGTAACGGAAATAAAAGCAAAAGTAAACAAGTGGGACTTATTTAAACTTAAAAGCTTTTACACAGCAAAGGAAACCATAAACAGGACAAAAAGACAACCATCAGAATGGGAGAAAATATATGCAAATGAAACAACAGACAAAGGATTAATCTCCAAAATATACAGGCAGCTCATGGAGCTCAATATCAAAAAAACAAAAAATCCAATTAAAAAATGGGCAAAAGACCTAAATAGACATTTCACCAAGGAAGACATACAGTTGGCCAAGAGGCACATGAAAAGATGCTCAACATCACTAATCATTAGAGAAATGCAAATCAAAACTACGATGAGGTATCACCTCACACTGGTCAGAATGGCCATTATGAAAAAATCTAAAAATAATAAATGCTGGAAAGGGTGTGGTGAAAAGGGAACCCTCTTGCACTGTTGGTGGGAATGTAAATTGATACAACCACTATGGAAAACAGTATGGAGGTTCCTTAAAAAACTAAAAATAGAACTACCATATGACTCAGCAATCCCACTACTGGGCATATACCGTGAGAAAACCATAATTCAAAAAGAGACATGTACCACAGTGTTCATTGTAGCACTATTTACAATAGCCAGGACACGGAAGCAACCTAAGTGTCCATCGACAGATGAATGGATAAAGAAGATGTGGCACATACATACAAAGGAACATTACTCAGCCATAAAAAGAAATGAGATTGAGTTATTTGTAGTGATGTGGATGGCTCTAGAGCCTTTCATACAGAGTGAAGTAAGTCAGAAAAAGAAAAACAAATACCATTTGCTAACGTATATATATGGAATCTAAAGAAAAAAAATGGTACTGATGAACCTAGTTGCAGGGCAGGAATAAAGATGTAGACATAGAGAATGAACTTGAGGACACGAGGTGGGAGGGACAAGCTGCGGCAAAGTGAGAGTAGCATCGACATATATACACTACCGAATGTAAAATAGATAGCTAGTGGGAAGCAGCCGCATAGCACAGGGAGAGCAGCTCGGTGCTTTGCGATGACCTAGAGGGGTGGGATAGGGAGGGTGGGAGGGAGGCTCAAGAGGGAGGGCACATGGAGACATATGTATGCATACAGCTGTTTCACTTTGGTGTGCAACAGAAACCAACACCATACTGTGAAGCAATTATTCTCCAATAAAGATCTATTAAAAAAAAAAAAAAGAGCCAGGGATTCTTGGTGAAGAGGTTAATTCCCAGCTGAGACAGGAAAGATAAGCCTGGAGCATCTTGAGGTTCCAGAAAATAAACAGGTACTCAAAAATGATGGTGGTTCTATGAACAGGACACGAGAAGCAAACTGAAGGAGCTCCCGGCGTCCAAAACTGGAGCAATTTGAACAAAATGTTACTAATAATAAAAATGTTGGATTATAATCATAGGATAAAATAAATAGCCATGAATCCATACTGATTTAAATAAATACTTGAATACATAAATAGTTTGGGGAGAAGGGATAACTCTTCTTTACAGAAGCATTCCAGTTCACAAACACTACAGTGGTATTGATGCGGGCAAGAGGCACCAATAGAGGCTAAAATCAGTGAGCACAAGTTTGAAGAGAAGCAGGATGTGGGCATAGTCTCACAGTTTCTCTCACAACAGATTTATTAAGTACAAAAAGAAAGCTGGTGATTTACAGTGGAAAAATCTGGTGGACACAACCTTACCCAAGTGATGAGAGCTAATGTCACTGGTGACAAGACATCTGGACATTATATGATATGATGATGATCCGCCTCAGTGATATGATGCACTAAGAAGATACAGCATCACTTCTGTGATTTTCTTGCCCAAAATACAGATCTTCTATCTAATCATAAGGAGACATCTGGCAAACCCAAAATGAGAGACATTCTGCAAAACAATGACCAGTACTCATGCCCAGTATTAAGGTCATGAAAGACCAAGGAAGCCTGAGGAATTGTCCCAGATTGGAGGAGACCATGAAGATACAAAGACAAAATGCAGTGTGGGATCCTGGATTGGATTCTGGGATAGAAAAGGAGGACATTAGTGGAGGGAAATGAGGAAATGTGAATAAGACATGCAGCTTAGCTAATAGCATTTCCTGGTTTTGATCATCATACTGTGATTAAGTGAAGGGTTAAAATTAGAGGGAGTTTACCTGGTGGGTAAAGTATGTGACCTCTCTGTTCTGCTTGTAAACTTTTCTCTAAGTCTAAAATTACTTCAAAATAAAGAGGGTTTTTTAACTTCATAATTGCAGTTCCTAAATTTCTTCCCATCTGTTTTTTTGCCATACACACCCCCTTTTCCCTATTTGCTTTCCTTTATTTGGTCCATCTTGAGAGAATATACTCTTTTCTTTTTCTTTCTTTCTTTTCTCCTTTTCTTTCTTCCCTTCCCATCCATCAGCATTTAGTAGCAGGGAGAGGGTTTTGGGTTTTTTAAACCACTCTCCTCCATTTATACTCAGCCCCAAACCCGGGTGTTTGCTTCTATGTAGTAACTCATTCCCCTTAGGAACTGAACAATGAATATTTATGAACTTGACAGATTTGCAAAGACTTTTTCATTGCTAAAGCATTTTATCTTTGTACTATAAACTTTGAGGCAGAATTCTTACATTTCAGAGATCCACATGCATATGCCTCATCCAGAAATTGCTTTAAACTGTTTAAGGAAAGATTTTCTTGATAAATACTATGAAGTTTAAAATAGCTGAATATTCAGCTAAGGACAAAACAGGCTGTATGCATATGATAGAACTGTGATTTCTGTTCCAGGAAAGTGGGGACACAGAGCAGGTATTTCTAGTCTGCTCCTTTCCTGGTTTCAGTGTCTTAAATGTTAATTGCTTAAATATTTAATAAAGACATAGATGAGATAGTAAACAGGAAGCTGTCGTTTTACCTTACTTTGAAATGATTTAGATGGCTTTTGAAATAAGTATCAATCCTTTGAAACAATACATCAGTGTATTTTGATTCTTAAAAGCATTAATTCTGAAAATGCTCAGATGATGATTTCTTTCTCCTCATCCAGTCTCTCTTGATGTTAAATATGAATATATTGTTGCAGTCAGTACTCTACACTCACATGTTAATGGCATGTTAAATGGTTGCTAACACAATGTAGAGCTAAAAGTGACTGTCCTTACTTCTTTCAGGGAGCAAGGGTTCAGAACACAGCAAAGAATTTGGGAGTCAGGGACCGGACCCCACAGTCTGCTCCGAGGTGAGTGATTCCCCATGTCTACTCTTTCCCAGAGGACTTGCCACCATTTCCCAGACAGCGTCACTTACAGCTAATGCAACGACCCCAGGATACACCCAGTGTAGTACTGAATATACTCATGGAAGTCAGCCTTGTAAGCATTCGGTGGCAAAACGTGATTAGGCTTAAATGCTCTCAGATTAAATGAAATTTTAGGTGAAGCAAACTTAGAGGTAACATTATCAACATGATTCTATTTTTCAAGTTCCTTCCTGAATTCAAAAACAAAACTCCACACAAGCACTACTGAAATCTGTATTCCAACTGTGCCCAACCACCAAGATGCCATTGCCATTTATACTTCTCTGATCGCATGTGCTGTTCCCTCTGGCATGATCACCTGTCCCATCTGTGTCTGTATGAAAAACTGCTACATAAGCGCAAAACCCAACTTAGGGACCATTTTCTCCTTGAAGCTTTGGTTGAGTTTTCTTCCTCTCTGTGTTCCCTTAGCATCTTGTATACTGATCCATTATAGCCTTGATGTGTTGCAGGGTATCATTCCATGTCTCTCTGCCTAACCTGAATAAGAATGCTTTAGAGGCAGGGAATATTCTTTTTGTGCCAACATAGAATATTTGAACTGATTTCAAGAATGCATGAATGAATGAATGCAAGAGCTTTTGGTTCGTTATTCTACCAGATGTTCACAGTGCATGTATCATCATAAGAAAGGACTGTAATCCACCTTTAAAATAAATAAACATGGGAACAGCCGTCAAAGATTTGACTTCCCTGGTGACATTAGTGTAGGCAGCCGTCTATCTTGAAGTAGGGCAAAGTTAAATAATTTCTTTTACATTTGGTTGTTTTTCTACATTTGCATTTTAACAAAAAGTAGCCCCCTCCAAGCACTGTCACAGATGAGACACTCTTTGTTTCTATTTACAAAGCAACTACCAGAGTGAGATGACTGCAGCACTTATGAAGTTCTATTTCATTCTGAAAAACTATGTGGGCCGTGAAAGTACTTGCAAAAGGGAAAACATTTTCCCCCTGAAAGTAGATGGAGTGCTCATATTCTAATCGCATTGATTTTCAGTGCCGGCTCCTAACTCTCTTTAATCCTCAAGTCTTGCTAATGTTATCTTTCATAGTTGATGAGATTAGAATCTAAGACTTTCTGTTGCTAAGAATCATTTCACATAGGCAATCTCTCTCCAGCACCTTAGCAGTCATGGTATATTTGGGTAATAAACCCAGTGAAGCTTTAAAATTCCAATAAGAAAACAATATAATGGCTCAGCGAGGTCTTCTTAGCTGGAGCTTATAAACACTAATAAACAGTGGGGATGAGACGTAAGCATCCTGATCAATAAACCAATGTGCAAGCTCAACGTGAGAAAAGAAACTGATGAGCTCACTTTGTTTTTTATTGGGTTGCGTTTCAAACACTTGAAACACAATAAAACCTGCCAGTTCTAAAGTTGCCATATTTTACAAGGGGGTAACAGCCCTGAGAGAGAAATCTAGAGTAATTTTTCAATTTTAGTTATGCCTTCATTCATTCTACAAACATTTCTAGAGGACCTAAGAAATGAAAAGCATTCTGCTATGCCCCATGGAGAATGTAAGCATGAGACAGAAATCGTTCCGGCCCTCAAGGAACTTTCAGTTAAAGAGGGATGAGTGAAACACAGCCACAAGAAGAGGGAGAAAGTGAGAAACACTCTGTGAGGGTGCAGAGAGGATGCTAAGAACCACAGAGCATCTATCCCTCCCATCTGGCAACCAGGACTCGTGTCCCAAAGAGAGCAAAGTGAAGAACACATCTGTCTCTCAAGGCCAGGCCCTCCAAGGCAAGACTCGGGTAATGTTTCTGGAAACATCTTCATGGAGATAAAGTTTGCTGTCTCTGACTGACAGTATTTGACTCATATCCCCAACGAATCTCTATTATAGTTTTCCTTTCTCCATTCACTGCCTTTCATTTTTAAAAAATTCACTCAGCAAACATATATTGAATTTCTGCTGTGTGTTTGTAGATATCAGGCACTTTGATAAAGGCTAAGGATAAAGACATAATCCCCTCTACCAGTCAGTGAGGTGTCACAGAGCAACAACTGAATAAAATGAAACTAGTATACAGTGTGTGTGTGTGATAAGAACCATGACAGTGCAGCCACTATGAAAAACAGTATGGAGGTTCCTTAAAAAACTGAAGTTGAACTACCATATGATCCAGCAATTTCACTGCTGGGCATGTATCTGGAAAAAACGAAAACACTAATTCGAAAAGATATATGCACCCCAATGTTCATAGCAGCAGTGTTTACAATAGCAAGACATGGAATCAACCCATGCCCATCAACAGACAAACTGACTTAAGAAGATGTGGTATATGTGTGTGTGTGTGTATACATACACACACACACACACACACACACACACACACACACACACTGGAATATTACTCAGCCATAAAAAAGAATGAAATTCTGCCATTTGCAACCATGTGGGTGGACCTAGAGAATATTATGCTGAGTGAAATTAGTCATACAGAGAAAGACAAAGACTATGTGATATCACTTATATGTGGAATTTAAAAAATAATACAAATGAATATGTATATAAAACAGAATGAGACTCGCAGACATAGAAAACAAACTTGTGGCTACCAAAGAGGAGAGGGAAGAGGGAGGGACAAATTAGACATACAGGATAATAGATACAAATACTATATATAAAATAGATAAACAACAAGGATTTATTGTATAGCACAGGGAACTTGTAATAACCTATCTTGTAATCTTGTAATAACCTATAATGGAATAAATCCACAAAAATACTGAATCACTGTGCTCTACACCTTAAACTAACACAGTACTGTAAAGCAACTGTACTTCAATTTAAAAAAAAGAACCATCACAGGAATGGCACAGATTGCCATGGGAACACAGAGAAGGGGCACATAACTCAGCCTAAGGATGGAGGGGAGAGGTTGCAGAGTATTCCTTCCCCAGTCAGCATGGTAATCAATGTCTTCCTCAGCTGATGCAGTGACACCAATGCCTAGAGAACACGTCCCGTTCTGAGAACTACACCTAGATCTCTATGACTGACGGTTGAATGTGATTTAAGAATGATGCAGGGTGAGGCTGGAGACATAGGCAGGGGCTGGATCAGGAAGGGACTTGTGCAAGATATTGAAGAGTCTTGATTTTAACTTGAAGACAATAAGGAGCCATTAATAAACAATCTTTCTGGAAGATTTGGATTTTAGAATTTATGTCTGGCAACATTAGGAGGAGCCATTTGGGGACAACTAAGACTGAAGGCAGCAGATGCTTTGGACACTAATTGGATGTAGGAGGCTAGTGAAAAGGAAGACTCTAGGAGGACCACCAAATCTCTGGCTTGGATGACAATGGTGAAAGGTTCTAGTCACTGAGATAGTAGATGGAGGAGAAAGAGCGTGCGTGGGAAAGATGATGAGCTTGACTTGGTGGGATGGCAGTAAAGTGCAGCTGGGCATCCATGTGGAGATGTTTTTGATACAAATGAGGTTCCTCCTCCTTGTAACTAGCATATATTGACTGGCCAGAACAATAAACATATCTTCACCAAGAACCAAATATGACATTCCAGATGTAACGGTGCACTGGTCTTATTTTCTATTGCATTACGCACTTAGGAAACTACTTGTGTAATGAAAATTTGATTTCCTTTATTTACATACTTGGGAGACAGCATATTGTAGTGGTTACAAGTGAAAAAAATGATTTGGGGTCCCGTTCCTGCCAGGTGACCTTATTTAGTCAGGTTATTTATCTTCTCTGAGACAGTTTTTGCCTTCTGTTAAATTGGGAGAATTGCCTTGGGTCAGAGTGTTATTGATAATTTAGCCTTGAATAGAGGCATTCACTTTGTGGTCTCCTTTAACACGGGTTTTATTTGTGCCATGTAGAAAGATGAAGGGCATGATCTATAGACTGAAGTTGGAAAGTTCTGTTCTCTGCAGACTTAAATTTGGGCTCGAAATACCAGCTCCAGGATGGCTGCCTGAGCCCAAAAGGAAAAGGAGAAAGTGGACCCAGAAACAAACGTTTTTTGTGCAGGGCCCGATGTGCACGAGTGGGATGTGAATACGGCAGGGACTCCAAAATGCTGGGCAAAGTACTCCCGTGACCTAACTCTTTAGCTGACAAAAAGCAGATGCCTCAGCAGAGAGCAAAAGTCCAACTCGTACCTATCACATTTGACTTACAAACTTCATCTGCCTGTGCTCAATTCCCGAAGCCCCACCATTTCCGTGACAGATGTGTCTGAACTCAGATAACCCTGAGTTACTTCCAAGAAGCCTCCCCAAAAGCTGCATCTGCCCAGCTCTGCGGTACCCAGAGCTATTACTTTATTAGGTGATCACAGGGCGTAGCCTTTTCTCCAATTTGCGAGACAGATATTGCAAAGACTGCTCTACCCAGTGGCATTAGTTACGCTGTGTGAAAACATGCAGTGCAAGGTAATGGAAAGTGACGTCTTAGCCCAGATCTCAAGGCATAGGACATTTGCCACCCAGCTGACTGTTCCTGTTCTACGTAAGTCCACTGTGCCTTTTCACTCATTAAGCAGCACTTTCAGGGAAATAAAATGATAGAAATAAAAGAGGAAAAGAACTTTCCCATCATTCTATTATTCCAGCACTGGGAACGCAATTTGAAGCAACACCATATCCTTCAGCTGCAAGAGCAGCTTTTAAGAATATCAGCTCAGTTTAATGTATTCTTTTCTCCGGGAAGGATGAAATAAGTTTTCTGATGTGAGATGTCCTCATTTCAGCGTTCATTTTCTTCCATGGAGATGACATGTACAGTATTAACCACCTTCCAGACTCCAAAGGCGGTAACTTCTCTGTGTTTCCAGAGTAGGAAAGTTCATTTTGTTAACAAGGTTTCTAACTCGATATTAAATCCTTTTCATTCTCTCCCCTTTGATTTCGAATGACCATGGGATTAAATGTTGAAGGGAGAGGAAATTTATAATTTGATACATTTGTCAACAACTCATTTAAAGTGTGTTCAATTTCATCTGTAAAAGAGTGAGTCACCGCAGCAAGTCCTGGGTTTGGAGTGCTTTTAAAATGGAGCAAAGTTGAAATCTGCACCTTAAATTTTTAGATCATCAGACAAAGCTCTGAAGTAGGACCAGCGTGGCCGTGGGCATTTCTGAGGACTACAGGCTTACAACCAGCCACCTTAGATCAGCTTGTATTCTCTCAGGTTCTGCCTTAATAGTGGGTGTGCCCTGGGTATTACCGTTGCAGTGGTTATATCCCCCTTTATTTGAGTTCTGGAGTTAGGATTCAACCATTCAGAAAAACGTGGACCACTAGAACTTGTATAATCCTACTAGTTCAGTCCCCTGAGCTTTGCCTTCATGCTGTATGGTTTCAAAACACTAGACCTGCGATGCAAAGAGAGAGCATCTTGGAGTATCTCTGCCAGTTCCTATGGATTCCTTAGTCCACTTGAATCTCCACCTGATTCTATTGGCAGATGAGTGACAGTGTGGGCAGAGCTGGACAGGTATTCCTTAGGAAACACCAGCTAATCGTGCCTTGATATTCAGGCCTCATGACTGTGCCACATCAGCCTAGCCATGACCAGCTGCCAGCGCCCCCAGGATGGCACAGAAGGAAGCAAATTTCTAAGACAAGTCAGAAAATCAGTAACCCGTAAGAGGTAGATGCTGTCTTGCTACAAGATAATCGTGATAGACATGATGGTAATTATCTCCTAGAATTCGGAGAGTCACTTTTGCTACCAGCAAGGTGAGCAGCCTGGGTTGGCAGCACTGCAACAGAAGCAGCTGGTGTAAAAACGGCAGCATCAATAGGCATCTAGATGTGCAAAGAGACGTTGGTGTTTTGTAATAACAGAACCGGAATTTTGGAGTTTGCTAACGCACAGGCAGTTTTTAGTGAAATTGGTGACATGATCGTGACTGACTCCCAAACCAAGAAATTATTGTCAATGTATTTGTTAAACAAATAAAAACATGTCAAGCAATGTCAATATGCCGGGCTGTTGTCACACCTTCCCATGCCTTTTGTAGGCTGTACAAGCTGTGCGAGCCTCCTCCCCCAGCTGGAGAAGAATGAGGAGACTCTCCAAGGGACCAGGCAAGCAGAAGCTTCTGAACACTGGACTAGACAAAGGATGTGCTGGCTAAACGTTCTCCACTCAACATAAAAAAATGGATTTTCTTCTCTTGGTCTTTCATCATGGTGTAAATAACTAATGTTCAGCTTACACTTAGATATTTGTGCTGGAAATGGATGGAAGTCCATTCAGACAACTCAGCTTCACAAACCGATCTTTCATGTGTGTTAACGTGAACGATCCATCCCTGGAGATTACATAAAAAAATATCAGAGATAAAACGTTAACCATTGTGCCTCCTTTCCCATTTAGTAAAATTATTGTGTTTTCTTTCCTCTTCTCCAAATGGAGCACGTTATGTTGGATATTTCCGTTTGAAGAAGTCTGTTATTGAAGAAATGTGGTCACGCTTTCCAGATCATCACACAGAAATGTGACGGACAATAGAGACTGGGTGTCTTAGGTTTTCTGTCTCCCACTTGCATCTGAGAAAGTAGCTTGCGGGTGAAAGGTGAAGAGCATCCTTTACTCTTTCTAAGGGAGTGTTTCTCAGTAGAGGAGAAGAGAGCTCATTGAGGTCTCCAGCAAGACCTTCTTCCAGCTGCTTTCAGGGACCCTTTATGCTCGTGGACAGTTCCAGGGAACCATGCTGTCCTTGGCCTCTGAAGTGGGCGTGGCTTCCTTGGGCGATGCGTCCTGATGCTGTGCCGTAGGTGTCCAGGAGATGGGGAGAGGCAGGGATGGGGGAGGGTTGGAAGGAAGACTAGGGTGAAGGAGGGAAAAATAAGCTTATTTAAAAAGTCAACCTTTAAATTTGAAAGATACCTAAAGCTCTTATTTTATTAAAGGCTTTCATATGAGATGTCAGACTCCTAAAAGAATACACCATGCTGAATGTTTTTCTATCAAGGTAATATATATATAAGATGAGAAAATAAAGCTTTATTTGTTGAACTTTAAAAGGACTGTTAGAGACCTTGATAATTTATGAAAGTACAAGGTGTATTCTATTTTCATGCTAAAGTTTACATAATGTTTATCCTTTCTACATTGATAAAATAACATTTTTTTTAGCATAATGAATATAGTAATATTGATTTTAAATCTGTAATTTTCAAAACAATTATGCCCTTACTGTGATTGTGATACTTAGGTGGATTTAGATTAATTGCTTATGTGAAATGCTTTTCATAACTAAAGTATATACAAACCATTATGAAATTTTAATTTATGAAATTTGATAATAGTTTTCAAACACTTATTAAAAAAACTTTCATCACTAGCAGTTGTGTATTGAATCACAGAAATACTGTGTTGCCTATACATGAGGCCTTTATATACTGGTCAAATTAATAATAAATGTTATTCAGCACAGAAGCACTTAAGACTTTTATGCTAAGTACACATCTATAATGAAAAATAAACCAACATCAGAGATTTCAGAGAAAAAGTTGAACACTTTGAATTTAATGAAGATATGACCTTAATATAAATATCTACATGAAACATATTCTTCACTTTCAGGAGTTTAACATTCTTGATACTATTGCAAGTGACCCTGAAGGTCCATGAAATTAGTAAATTGTGATTTTCCTGTACTGAAATTTTGATGACATTTAACACAGGGCTAATGAGTGAGTAAAACTGATTACCTAGCAAGTACTTTTCATGTTGTCATTACTGTTTTCTAATCACTACCCTAGAAGTAGTGTTCCTTAGTAGAGGCATGAAGAGATCACTTAAACATTTCAGTCGTACTTTGCTGTTTCATCGGGGAAAACCATCTGCTATTGTAGTATTTACAAATTAGCATATTTTAAGATCAAATCTCTATGTAATAGGGTTACTTAATATTGTTTTAAGGGTTAAACATGGTGTAAGTGTACAATCTTATCAGAGTGCTTGGCACTTATTAAAATCTCAGAAGTTAGTGATGACTTATATTACCATCAGTCACTGTGATTTTTGATTGTAATAAAAACTGTAGCTAAAACCTAAGTAATTTCTACCTGCCAAGCAATACCTCCAGGTGCTTCACCCATACTTTGTTGTTATTGCTTCATTAATCCTAATGGTGATCTGAGGTGATATTCTTTGCATCACCCCCATTTTACCGTTGAGGAAGTAAAGCAAAGAATAGTCCAGTGACTTGCCCAAGATCACATGGCTGACAAGTGGTAGAAGCAGGATTTGAACCCAGGAAGTCTGTCTTCTTAATACATTGTGCTGCTTTTCCTTATTCATATAGGAAATGTAATATTGCCAATTATTTGTTAGTAAAGTTGGAGTTATGTGTGGTGTGGGCCATTAAACTATACATCTTATACTGAGAAAAAAGTGAATTGAAATGTGTAAAATGCCTTTAATATATGAAAACCATAGGATTCCCTGGACATTTTACCATTCTGGATACACATTATGAGGTAACCCAATGCTGTTGCAATCTGAAAAAACATGATATATCCCTCATAATTGAAGATAACAGTTTTAGATATGCTTTGAAAGTCTGGAATAGTACATTATATAAAATTTGACTATGATTCCAAAACAGTGATAACAGTAAAAAATGTCAAATGAGTGAATTAATAAAGACAACTCTTCAGCACCATGATGTACCTCTGTGTGACGTCGGACATTTAACTGCCCTTGAGTTTTTAGATGAGAGCGGGTATGTTCAGGGTGGTATGACCATAGACTGGCCTTGAGTTTTTAGATGAGATCGGGTATGTTCAGGGTGGTATGACCATAGACTGGCCTTGAGTTTTTAGAATGGGTTTACCTCAATGCTCACATACTCCTCTGCAAGCAGTGTACCTTTAAACATTACAAAAGCCTGCTAACAGTTATTCCAAGTTCTGATGACTTTGAAGTTCTGAGTTTGGACATCTGCCTCTCTCCACCTAAAAGGGAAGGTCACACCTAGAAATTTTGGTTCTTAATATGGGACTGATTCATAAATACTTGTTAACTAGTCATTCATGGTCAATAAATCTTAAACATTCCATCATATCTTATAAAGTTTTCTCATTAAGTATTACAAAATTTAATATATTATTGAAAGTGTGAGTAATTTGAAGAGACTAGAATTTTACATCTACTTTCATTACATTTAACAAGAAAGAAAGAAAGAGGGAAGAAAGGAAGGAAGGAAGGAGGGAAAGAGAAAGAAAAAGAAAGGAAGGAAGAGAGAAAGAAACATGGAGGAAGGAAGGAAGGGAGGAACTTTTGTACTAGTTTTACTTATATTGGATATGTAATTTTGAATTTAGAGTATAAGCTTTGTTTTATGAACTAATATCCCCATTTTGGAAGTCTCACACTATTTTCTGTCTTTTCAAATCATATTCTACCAGTGGCTTAGATTCACTGTGTGTTCAGTGGCCACTGTTATTGCAGCAACAATGTTCAATTTAAAAGTAGGTTAATTTCTCATGATACTATAATACATATGACATTATATTGATATTGGTTCTGACTCTACTAATTTAAATTTTGTGATAGTTAAATTCAGAATGAAATGATACTGACCTTGGCACTAACTGTAAAAGCCAAGAAAATGAATGGGTAAAAAAATCCCTAGGGGATATTAACTCACTTAAGAAACCAAACTACTTTCAACCCTTTGGACACATTTTAACAGCAAAACTAATGTTTATTGACTTGGAAGCATTCAGTTGAGTTAGTTACTCTATGTATTTGAAAATAATAAATTTGCAATTAGAACACCAAAGTATTCTTTCGTTAGTTCACGTAGATCTTTTCCTGTGTAGCATGATTTAGTGCAGAATAGAGGGCATACTTTTATTCATCTATATTTTCAGTAAAACATAAGATTGAAATTTAAAATGATCTTAATTTAAGTCATCTTTTACATTTTACTTTAAAGGTCATTTTTAGATTTTCTTCACTAGCTGTATTTAGTAATAATGAAACTAACCTTTATCATGTGACTAAATTGCTTCTGAATTTTCAAAAACTATGTTTCATTTTTAAGTGAATTATCGTACAAAATTATACCTCAATTACTTTCCCAAAGTGAGTAGTAGTTATTTCATTAACATGTATATATATTAACATTAACCAGTTTGCCAAATGAATTGTCAGTTGCCCTGCATAAACATGAAAGCAAAAGCTTTGGAAACGATTTAGAATGATCTGAACCTCGATTAAGAAAAATATTCTGAACTTTATCAACTTTTTTGAAGGGTTAGGGATGAGCCTCAGAAAAGTTTCACCCTTGATGAAGCAGATGAGGTGGGGTAAAGTTCCAGCAGGCATCTGAGCCAGGAGTGGGCTTAGGCTGGTTCCTTTTACATACAGTGGCCATAACCTTTGTAGGTGCTGTGATTCCATAATAGTTATCATGGTTAGTCTTTTGTTTTCAAAATTTTTACTACGTAAAAGCTTTGCTTTTAACAGTGATCTCAGCGTTCATATTGCCAAGCTGTGCTATGCAGACACATGGCCTACTTCACTCAGGATAGCTTGCTTCTCTCACTGAGAAGAGATGTCTGAAGTCTACTAGGTGTACTAAGAGATATATATATATACACACACACACATATATTTATAATGTTTTGTTTTTACGGTAATACATTATAAAACTTACTTAGATTCTTCTGTCTTATTTTGTATGAACTATATAGTTGTTCAATATGTTGAATGTCTGTCTAAATATGCCGTAAGCATACCTGGTAGGCCATCTTTTGATCACTGGCACTAGTTTACTGCTCCATCTGGAGTCTATTGACCTGGCTTTGCCGTCAGAAGAAGTAGCCAATTATGAACAAAATTGTTGAATTCTTACATGATAGTTCTAGTTTGAATAGCTAATTTGGGGTGCAAACAACAGAATAAATGTTATCCACTCATGTGTTCATTCAACAAACGTGTTTGAGAATTCACTTTGTAAAAGGCACAGCCAGTGGGCCTCATTTATGTGTTGCGTGTATTTGGTTCAAAAATCTTAACAGTATCTCCGCTGTGTTAATCTCCTCTGTGTCTTTTACTTGGAATGATATTATTTGTAACACAAACCTATTCTAATACCATGTATGTATATATACTGTGTGAAGTCAAGAATGCTAAGTAAGTAAAATGCCCTAGAAAAAGTACATTTGAATTTGAGTATCTAATGCCTCAAGCAAATTTACTAGAGTTTCAGATGAATATATATTTTTGTAACTGCCAAGTAAATGAGTAGAACATAGCTTTTTGTTTAAAAAATATTTTTATAAGTATTCATTTACCCAGTATTCATTATTTTCAACATTAAAATATCAAATTTGTTCTATAAATAGTGATTCTTTTGAATATATTCATATTTAACATTGTATAACACCCAAACTGTAATGACAATTTCATCCAAATATATTATTATAGTAGTCTGTTTTTCCTTTGTAAAATATACATGTAACATAGTTTCAATCACTCAGTATTTTGTGTGTGTTAAAATGATCAAGTGTATTGTGTATTTTATATCATTTATTTTTGTCGGCATAAAAAGACTAGAACAGTGACATTGTATCATACATGTCAAAAATAATAAAGAGAAATCTAGTATGACCATCTCAGTTTCTATCCATTTAAATTTAACTAATTTCTATTATGTTCTCACCTGTTTAGGAGACACAAATATCCATGAAACAGAGCTTTTCACCCTTTAAGAATTCACAAGCTCAGTAGAAGAAATTTGATAAACATGTGAAACAAGTCTACAAATATGACCCAAGGTGAGTTGTAGAGACAGTGACTGTTAGAAAAAGAAGCTAACTATGAGCAGGAAAGCTTCATGGAAGATAGGAGACTGTGTGTTCCCTGAATTAACTAGCCAATCTACCAGGGTTTATTCAGTACCTGTTATGGATAAGCTCCTAGCCTAGTTGCATAATATATGCAATTATAAATGCATATAATTCCCAAACTCTGCAGTTAAAGAACTTGGTATATATTGATGATTAACGCAGTGCACAAACCAAAATTGTAACTACCAACAGAAGGCAGTACACACTAATACAAAATGAGAGGTAAGACAATGAAAAATGGGTACTATAGAAATTCGAGGAATTTATCAATAGATTCAATCCAACATCTCTTTATGGGACACCTAGGAATTACTTATCAGGTACTGAGCTAAGCTGGCTATTTAATCCATATATGGATTAAATATATATAGCTATTGCACATGTGGAGTTTACTGTCTAGAAGGGGAAGACTGACAAAAAAATACAGAAATAATGAGAGATGGCTAGGTCAGCTTTCAGCATGTGTAAGATTAAGCAATGGAAGAAGGGAATGCAACCTTTTTAACAAAAACATCATGCATACAGGCGAGATGCAAATGTGCCAGATATTTTGGTGAGTTGGTGAGTAGATCAGTTTGGATAGAGGATTAAGATTTGTGAATGTGGTAACTAATGACGTTGAGCTTTTATCCTGTGTTTTTGGCTATTAATATAATGATTTTTAGGAACTGTCTGTTTAGATGCTTGCACATTTTTACTGAGTTTTTTGCTTTTTATTATTGCTTTATAAAGTTCTTTATATACCAAAAATCAAAACAAAAAAGGATTTGTGAATGGAATTTGATAGGGATTGCATTGAATTCCATAGATTGCCTTGGATTGTATAGTCATTTTAACAATACTGATTATTCCAATCCAAGAACACGGTATATCTTTCCATCTGTTTGTGTCATCTTCAGTTTCTTTCATCAGCGTCTTAACAGTTTTCAGAGTAAAGGTCTTTTGCCTCCTTAGGTAGGTTTATTCCTTGGTATAGTATTCTTTTTGTTGCAATGGTAAATGGGATTGTTTCCTTAATTTCTCTTTCTGATCTTTTGTTGTTAGTGTATAAAACTGCAGCAGATTTATGTGCATTAATTTTGTACCCTGCAACTTTACTGAAATCATTGATGATCTCTAGTAGTTTTCTGGTAATGTCTTTAGGATTTTCTATGTATAGTATTGTGTCATCTGCAAAGAGTGATAGTTTCACTTTTTCTTTTCCAGTTTGGATTCCTTTTATTTCTTTTTCTTCTCTGATTGCTGTGGCTAGGACTTCCAAAACTATGTTGACTAAAAGTGGAGAGTGGGCATCCTTGTCTTGTTCCTGATCTTAGAGGGAATGCTTTCAGCTTTTCACCCTTGAGTATGATGTTAGCTGTGGGTTTGTCATATATGGTCTTCAAAAATGTTGCAGTATGTTCCCTCTATACTCACTTTCTGGAGAGCTTTTAGTCATAAATGGATGTTGAATTTATCAAAAGCTTTTTCTGTATCTATTGAGATGATCATATGGTTTTTATTCTTCAGTTTGTTAATGTGGGGTATCACACGGATTGATTTGTGGATGTCAAAAAATCTGTATATCCCTGGGGTAAATCCCACTTGATCATGGTGTATGATCCTTTTACTGTATTCTTGGATTTGGTTTGCTAGTATTTTGTTGATTTTTGCATCTATGTTCATCAGTAATATTGGCCTTTAATTTTCTTTTTTCATGGCATCTTTGACTGGTTTTGGTATCAGTGTGATGGTGGCCTCATTTTTTCACAGAACTAGAACAAACTATTTTTTAATTTGTTTGGAAACACAAAAGACCCCAAGTAGCCAAAGCAATCTTGAGAAAAAAAAAAAATGGAGCTGGAGGAATCAGGCTCCCTAACTTGAGACTATACTACAAAGCTATAGTAATCAAGACAGTATGGTACTGGCACAAAAACAGAAATATAGATCAATGGAACAGGATAGAAAGCCCAGAAATAAACCCACACACCTATGATCGATTAATCTATGATAAAGGAGGCAAGAATATACAATGGAGAAAAGACAGCCTCTTCAGTAAGTGGTGCTGGGTAAATTGGACAACTACATGTAAAAGAATGAAATTAGAACATTCTCTAACACCATATACAAAAGTAAACTCGAATGAATGGATAAAGAAGATGTGGCACATATATACAATGGAATATTACTCAGCCATAAAAAGAAACGAAATTGAGCTATTTGTAATGAGGTGGATAGACCTAGAGTCTGTCATACAGAATGAAGTAAGTCAGAAAGAGAAAGGCAAATACCGTATGCTAACACTTATATGTGGAATTTAAGGGAAAAAAATATCATGAAGAACCTAGGGGTAAGACAGGAATAAAGACACAGACCTACTGGAGAATGGACTTGAGGATATGGGGAGGGGGAAGGGTGAGCTGTGACAGGGCGAGAGAGAGGCATGGACATATATACACTACGAAACGTAAGGTAGATAGCTAGTGGGAAGCAGCCACATGGCACAGGGATATCGGCTCAGTGCTTTGTGACCACCTGGAGGGGTGGGATAGGGAGGGTGAGAGGGAGGGAGACACAAGAGGGAAGAGATATGGGAACATATGTATATGTATAACTGATTCACTTTGTTATAAAGCAGAAACTAACACACCATTGTAAAGCAATTATACCCCAATAAAGATGTTAAAAAAAATAAAAATAAACTCGAAATGGATTAAAGACCTAAATGTAAGACTGGATCCTATAAAACTCCTAGAGGAAAACATTGGCAGAACAGCCTTTGACATATATCACAGCAGTATATTTTGGATCTGCCTCCTAGAGTAATGGAAATAAAAACAAAAATAAACAAATGGGACCTAGTTAAACTTAAAAGCTTTTGCACAGCAAAGGAAACCATAAACAAAATGAAAAGACAACCACAGAATGGGAGAAAGTATTTGCAAATGATGTGACCTACAAGGGATTAATTTCCAAAATGTACAGACAGCTCATACACCTCAATATCAAAAAACCAAACAACCCAGTCAAAAAATGGGCAGAAGATCTAAACATTACTCCAATGACATACAGATGGCCAAGAGGTACATGAAAAGATACTGCCCATCGCTAGTTATTAGAGAAATGCAAATCAGAACTACAATGTGGTATCACCTCACTCTGGTCAGGATGGCCGTCATCAGAAAGTCTACAAACAGGGTATCCCTGGTGGTGTAGTGGTTGAGAGTCCGCCTGCCGATGCAGGGGAAACGAGTTCGTGCCCTGGTCCGGGAAGATCCCACATGCCGCGGAGCGGCTGGGCCCGTGAGCCATGGCCACCGAGCCTGCGCGTCCAGAGCCTGTGCTCCGCAACGGGAGAGGCCACAACAGTGAGAGGCCCGTGTACCGCAAAAAAAAAAAAAAAAAAACAGAAAAAAAAAGTCTACAAACAGTAGATGCTGAAGAGGGTGTGGAGAAAAAGGAACTCGCCTATACTTTTGGTGAGAATGTTAATTGGTACATCCACTATGGAGAACAGTGTGGAGGTTACTTAAAAAACTAAAAATAGAGTTACCATATAATCCAGTGATCCCACTCCTGGGCATATATCCCGAGAAAACTATAATTTGAAAAGAGACATGCACCCCAGTGTTCATTGCAGCGCTATTTACAATAGCCAAGACATGGAAACAACCTAAATGTCCATCGACAGATGAGTGGATGAAGAAGATTTGGTATATATATACCCACGGAGAATTAGCCCTAAAAAAGAATGAAATAATGCCACTTGCATCAACATGGAGGGACCTAGAGATTATTATAGTAAGAGATTATTATAGTAAGTGAAGTAAATCAAAGACATATATATGTTGTTGCTTATATGTGGAATCAATAAAAAGAGATACAAATGAACTTATTTACAAAACAGAAATAGACCCACAGACATAGAAAGCAAACTTATGGTTACCAAAGGTGAAAAGGGAGAGGGGGTAAATTAGGAGTTTGGGATTAACATATACGCACTACCGTATGTAAAATAGATAAACAACAAGGATCTACTATATAGCACAGGGAACTGTACTTAGTATTTTGCAATAACCTATAATGGAAAAGAATCTGAAAAAGAATAGTTTTTATATATATATATACTGAATCACTGTGCTGTACACCTGAAACTAACACAACATTGTAAATCAACTATACTTCAATAACAAAAGATTTGTGGATGTTATTAGAGAGAGATCTGGATAGAAAAGAAGGTTGAATCTGGATGCTCTAGGTCTCTGAATGCCAGACTAAGAAGTCTGGACATTTTACGTGTTAAGAAAATTGAGATATCTAGTTCATAACAGTAATAAAGAATTATGAAATCCCAGTGAGGAGTTTGAAAAATGTGTATGTTGTTGACTGTATAGGTACCTCATAAAAGTGAAAAGAAATAATCATTGGCGGAAACAAAAATCAATAACTAAATTTGACCTTTTGGATATTGCCGCTACACTGAGATTGCAAATAAAATGCAGTAGTAAGAAGAAAATGGAATCAACAAGCAGAGGCTATTTGTTTTAGAACAGCGTTCCAGACACTGGTGTTCCAGAGATGCTATTAGGTGACACACACACACACACACACACACAATGTATTTTGTGGTTCAAATAGATTTAAGAAACACAGAATTAAGCAGATTTCTTTATCATAGGATAAAGAAATCTGACCTTTTAGTGTACTTATGAAAATCATGATTTTGGAAGAGAGAGGTGGGATGTTGTGGTTCCCAGCTTACCAGAAGATAGGACATGTTTCATAGAAGATTTGCTAATATTTTCTTAGAATACTAATATTTGGCAGAGCACAATGTGGGAAATCTCTTCTGAAAACTTCATGATAACACAAAGGGGGAAAAGGTAAGCGAGATGGAGTAGCCATTTATTACCTGGTTGGGGGTGGGGTGCCGTGAAGGCTTAAAGGAAGAACTGACAAATATTTTTTTTTGGTTATCTATTTCTTAAAAATTTTGATTGCAGTATAGTTGACTTGCAATGTTGTGTTAGTTTCAGGTGTACAGCAAAGGAACTGATAAATATTGACGTAAATGAACGGTAACAGTAGATTAGAATTAAAATCAGGTTGTGATATTGTCACCATTCTTCCATGTTCAGGATATTAGGGGCTCGGATGAGCTTATTCCACAGAGAAATGCAGATGGCTCCTCTCCCTTCTGATCGTTTCAGCTCTGTAATATGATGGGACGTTAGGGTAGAGGACATTTTAGTAAGTCAACAATTGACACCAGTTTGCCAAGTTTTCTGGACTAAATTTGTAATTCTCCGCGGCCATGTCCAGGGTGTCTTGTTAAGATGACTTAAAGGTAAAAGACCAATTTTCTCTTCACAAAGGGTATTTTAAAATATATTAAGTGTGGGGTTTCCTAGACTGACATTGGTCTGCCATTTGAACATGATCTGAATGCAGTAATACAAATATCTCACTGATTTTTTGAAGCTGGGTCTTGATAATATGAACCCACAGGTCATCTCCGAGATCCCTTGGGATCAGGAATTTTCCAGTGGACCCTCTTCACTGTTAATTAAAGTGAACGAATGGGAGAAAGTTTCAGTATAAAACTGTCTAGAAATTCAGCAAGTCGCAGAGTTCCTCGACCCTCTGCCCTTAACTCACTATCTTGCTTTTACTTAGGAGAGTCCTGTGAATTCCTTGTCAGAAAAGTGATAAAATATATTATTCCAGGGCTGGGTGCTCGGAGAAAAAGGCAGTGATCACCACATGATATAGTAGAGTGTTCTTCTGAGGGCACTTTAGTGCAGAAGGATGGAGACAAGTGGGGATATAAATGATGGTCCAAGAATGACTAAGGACATCCAGGGACAGATTGCCAGGAAATATTAGGTCTATTAAAAACTGCTGCCACTCAAACTGCCCTCATGTTGACTCACTGTTAAAAATGTTTATCTCAGTCAGAGGTTAGAAGTTAAGATGTTACCTAACTTTAGCAATGGGGTATCTGGAAATTACAACCAAACAGAAAAAATTGGCTTGATGATGATATGAAAAGTCTTTTCTATACAGCCTTTGAAAAACTTATTTGAATTGTACAAAATGTTGGTTGGAAGGTTAGCCAGGATAAGCTTTTTTTCCCACTTTTCCCTAATTTAGGTGAAATTCACATAACATAAACTCAACCATTATAAAGTATGAAATTCACCAGCATTTAGTACTTTCTCTATGTCGTGTGTGCAACCATCACCTCCGTCTAGTTCCAAACATTTTCATCCCATCCAAATAGGTTTTTATTAAATTAAACTTTTGAGATAATTGTAGATTTACATTTTTGACAAAGTTGCAAAAGCAATTCAACGAAGAAAGGACAGCCTTTTCACCAAATGGTCCTCAGACAATTGGACATCCATAGGTATAAAAATGATCTTTAACCTCAACATTATGCCTCATACAAAAATTAACTCAAAATGGATCATGAACCTAAGTGTAAAACACACAATGACAAAACTTTTAGGAAAAATATAAAATAAAATCTGTGAGATCTAAGGCTAGATAGAATTCTTAGACTTGACACAAAAATCATGATCTGTAAAAGGAAAAATTGATAAATTAGAGCTTATCAAAATTTAAAACTTTTTCTATTTTAAAGCCTATGTGAAGACAGTAAAAAGACAAGTTACAGACTGGGAGAAAATAGTTTCAAACTAAATATTTGACAAATTACTAGTGTCTAAGAATATGTAAAGAAGTCTGAAAAAAGCCCGTTGCAAAAGATTTCATACTGTATGATTCCATTTACATAGTTTTCTTGAAATGGCAAAATTACAGAAATAGAGAATAGATTAGAGAAAAGTGGACAGGAAGGAAGTGGTGTGGCTATACAAGGGTGACAAGAATGATCCTTGTGGTGATGGAAAGTTCTCCATTTTGGCAGTATTAATACTGATATCCTGGTTGTGAAGCTCTGCTATACTTATGCAAGACATGACTTTTCAGGGCAACTGGGTAAAGGGCATCCAAGATCTCTCTGAATTATTTCTTACAACTGCATGTGAATCTATAATTATCTCAATAAAAATTTCAATTAAAAATATAGAATGAGTGGCTTCCCTGGTGGCGCAGTGGTTGAGAGTCCGCCTGCCAATGCAGGGGACACGGGTTCGTGCCCCGGTCCGGGAAGATCCCACATGCTGCGGAGCAGCTGGGCCCGTGAGCCATGGCCGCTGAGCCTGCGCGTCCAGAGCTTGTGCTCCGCAACGGGAGAGGCCACAACAGTGAGAGGCCTGCATACAGAAAAAAAAAAAAAATATATATATATATATATATGTGTGTATATATATATATATACATATATAGAGAGAATGAGTTTTAGGTGCCTCTCAAAATGGTAGTTTTAAAGGTAGCTTTATTAGTAAGGAAAATATATTCCTGAAAATGAAATCACATTTTGAGATAAGGTAAGAGAGATAAGATAAGCATGATAATTTCTTCCTTATTCTTTCCTCCTCCTAGCATTCATTCATACAATGATTCAGAAAGTCATCTGCACGAATTGAGCACCCACTATGTGAAAGCTTGGTGTTGGAATTGAGTACCCTGCCGCCCTTCGGGGCTGCTTGAGGAGCTCATATTTTAAAGGTGTGGCAAGCCTGTGACCAGAGGAACAGTCGAGTACTCTGATTCAGGGGGCCGCTGCAGCAATTAATAGCTGTGTGACCAAGGGCAACTTACTTCTTTGACCCTCAAAATTCTCTGAGCTGTAAAACTATAATAATCATGCCCCTTACTTCACAGGACTGTAGCATGTATTAAATGAGATAATGTAGGTAAAAGTTTAGCACTGAGCCTGTCACCTAGAAACACCCTATAGTGTTCACTAGATAACAGAATATTAAATGTTATGAAGTAGAGCAAAGTTAGGGGGAAGGACCTATCCTCCATTTCTTCGGACAGAGGGCTTATTTGGGGAATAGGAAGATGGGATTGGAGGGGTTAGCTGCCCTTTGAAAGCATGGCATGCCATGTAAAGGAGTTTGCAGTTTATCTTGCGGACGATGCTAGACCTTTGGGAGTTTTCAAGCAGGTCAGCAAATGAAATGATCAAAATAGCTACGTTCACAGCAGTGCAGTTAGAAGGCTGTTAAACAAAATCAAGTTTCTCAGAGTGGGATTTGCAGACCAGGTTCATCAGAGTTTCTTGAAGGATTAAGCTTAGGGATTTCATTTTAGTAAGCTTCTCAGGTGATTCTCTTTGCACATTGGGATTTGAGAATCGCCGGTCTACAGGAAAAGTGATGGAATTCTTAACAAAAGAGTATCACAGAGAATAGAGAAGAGGAGTTCTGAGAAATACATAGGAGGTACATTAACAAGATGTGTTAATTCACTGGATGTGGGGAAGCAAATTAAAGGAACAAATCAAGGGCATTTCCAAAGGTTTTAGCTTGGACAGCTGGCCCCCATAATAAGGGAAGGCAGGATGAGTTGCAGTTTTGAAAGAAAATAAAATACAGTTGGCCCTGCATATCCACACGTTTCACATCCACAGATTCAATCCGCTAGAGATCGAAAATATTTTTTAAAAATTCCAAAAAGTTTCAAAAAGCAAAACTTGAATTTGCTGCATGCCAGCAACTACTTATATTGCATTTACATTGCACTTACAACTATTTACATTGTATTGGGTATTATAAGTAGCCTAGAGACGATTTACAGTATACAGAAGGATGTGCATAGGTTATGTGCAAATACTATGCTATTTTATTGAAGGGACTTGAGCATCCCAGATTTTCGTATGTGTGAAAATCCTGGAAACAATCTCCCATCAATACCGAGGGACAGTGGTATATGCACCTTGCAGCATGTTGAATTTGAGGACATCCAGGTGGAGATAGCCAGTAGTCCAACTAAAAATATCTGTATGGATTTTAAGTAAAAGATGGGGACTGGAAATCTAGGAAATATATGGGAATAATAAGGCAAGACCACCTGCAAGAACACATGGAGTTAGAAGCTAGAAAGCTGAGTATAAAATTCTGGGACACTAAACTTTAAGCAAAAGTAAAGATGCTGTGAATGCAACCCAGAGGAAATATTTTAAGTGGTTGACAGGAGATTCAAGAAATAACGGTGGTCATGGAAGTCAGAAAAGTAGAGTTCAGAGAGGGAATTGCCAAAGATTCATTGATTTTAAGTAGATTGAGAAGTAAAAAGAACATTTGACTCTTTTTAATTATTATTTATTTATTTATTTATTTTGCGGTATGTGGGCCTCTCACTGTTGTGGCCTCTCCCGTTGCGGAGCACAGGCTCCGGACGTGCAGGCTCAGCGGCCATGGCTCACGGGCCCAGCCGCTTCACAGCATGTGGGATCTTCCCGTACCGGGGCACGAACCCGTGTCCCCTGCATCGGCAGGCGGACTCTCAACCACTGTGCCACCAGGGAAGCCCTGACTCTTTAATTTTTAAAATTTTCTTTATTTCTACATACTTTGTAAGATCAAAAAAAAGTTTTCAAAAAATAATTATAGCGATTAATCTCACCAGTGTCCACTGTCCATCACCTTTATATATGTATTATATAGATTATATAATATTGATACCTGTATTGACCCTGTTCTTTGAGTATAAGTAATAGAGAAACCAAACTTTGAGTGACTTGAACAACCAAAACAAAACATTAAAAGGATACAATGAAGTTGTTAAATGTTTTAGGACGATCTCCTGGGCAGGACCAGCCCTCAGGATTAAAATGTCATCAGAAATTTCTCTTCATCTCTTCACTTTGCTTTCCTCTGTTTCTGCTCCTTTCTCAGACCATCCCTCCCTTAGTGATAGCAAATTGGCCACCAGCATCACTAAGGTTGTATTTCACACAATTTACCACCTGTAGTTGAAGAGAACTTACCAACAGTGCTGCAGAATTCCTGCACTGCTTTTGATTGGTTTAGTCTGAGTCATGTGACTTCCCTTAAACCAATCGCTAGAGCCAAGCAGATTCTGTACTCTTATTGGCAAGACTGGAATTACACTGTCTATCTCTTAACTAATAGTGGGGGCTGTCAGAGGATGCCCAAAAGAAAATCAGGGTGATATTACCAGAAGCAGAAATGGATTCTGGGCAAGCATAAACAACTGATGGCTTTGAGAATAGTACTAGTCATGTGCCAATCTTAATTACATGCTTTATCTTGCATTGACAAGTCTATTAGTGTATTTCCTCTTCTGCGAATTTCCTGATCTTTTAAAACTAGAAGTATTTATCTTTAAAAGAGACACTTGGTCCAGAAGACAGATTACAGTAGGTTATATATTGAGCAGAAAAGGAAAACAGAGGTCACTTTTCTTATCAAGTTGATGAAAAGGAAGGGAGCTATAGTTTGAATAGGAAGCAGTACAAAGTTTTTTGTTTTTGTTTTTGTTTTAGCTTGTAGGCATGGGATCAATGAAGATTTATTTCTCTGTTAAGAATGAAAATGCTAGATTTTTTTTCCATGTAGCTATTAGGTCAAATGCTTTTCACGATAAGCGTGTATAAATATACATGTCTTGGATTTGTTTTCTTTGGCTTCGGATCCTGCGGTCCATTATTTAACTGTAAGTCTCCAATGTGATGTTAACCTCGGGAGAGGTTCCCATGTGTTTTGGGAAAATGTGTTAAGGAGTCCCAATGCATATTTGGCAAATTAAGTGAGCCAAACAGAGCTTCATATTTTATATCAGACATCATCCAAGAGTTGAAAAGTCATCAGTGTGGCTAGCTAAAGAATTCAGATACATTTTGAAATGTTAATATTTAAATTGCACACATTATTGTCCATAGTATAAAAGTATTCTTAAAAAGTAAACCAAATGAGGAAGGTTGTTGGTACACAATCTTGTATTCAGATCTAAACAATGTGTGGAGTGTGTAATTCTGAGCTTATTCCCTGACCATTCTCTCCCTGCTTTGGGGATAAAGTTAAAAGTCAGAGGTAGAAAAACTAGATGATTATTACCAGGGCAGTGTTCACTGTGTGCGTTAATAAATAAATATCACTGGCCTTGAACTTCAACTTTAAAACTCAAATCCAGAGAGAAATATGACTTGTGAGTAAAAGAAGATGATGGAGGGCCGTCACACTGTGTTTTCACATCTGACATTATAAATCATGAAGACATGGAAGACGCATTGCCTTTAGCTTTTCTCAAGTTTCTGGGGTACGTTTCAAGCATCTTTTGGAGTGACTTTAACCCACTGTCACTTATTCCTCAACTAGAGGAGAAAAGGAAAAGGGCTGTGATTAAGTTTCATTTTTCCTAGGACCATTTCATCAAAGTCTATGACATTAGCCAAACAGAGTTATCAGATGCCTGAGCCCCGGGTGACAGACTACAAGTGATGCTAAGTTCATCATTAGAGAAGAGGCAGAGTGAAAAGTTATCCGAAATATCTTATATTAACATCATGGGAGTAATGTCATCTGAAATGTTAAAGTTGAATCACATCTCCATTTCCAGTATCAGAATTATTATTATGTTAAGTATAGAGACAGTGGAAAATGGCATGCCAGAAAGGAAGGGTATGATATCAGTAAGGTAATGTATATTCTACAGATAAGGCAGTGCTAATTCTATGATTGGCATAATTTTCCTGATCTTAGCTGACTGAGTGGTGGGGCTTAGGGGGTTGTATTGACCATGGCTTTTATTTTCTGCATTCTGATGTTTTGACATCTGGGGCCTTACTGACCCTGAAGAGTCTGCTCCTCCCAGGGTGACCCAACTCCTTGACAGAGTAAACAGCTCACCAGCTACAGTGCTTTTCAAATGCAAACCAACCAATCCAGGGCCCATATCCCCACCATCTTTCTTATCAGGCTCTCACACTTGGGCCCCTCTCCCCCTGCCCTAGTCACTGCAGGGCCAGGTACCAGACAACTAGGGACAGCCCCTGCACCCCAGAGCCTGCTGCTGTTGCTGAAGCAGCCAGTCCAAGCCTGCTTACCCTGCCCCACCTGTTTCATCTCAGAGAAACAACAATAAAGGCTCTTGTTCTCATGTTCCCTCCTCCTCCTCTGCGTCCTGACCAACCCTGGTGCTTCCCCTTTTGTCCCCCTTACGGCATGGTGTACCTCTCCTCTTGGGAACTGTAACAAACTATCTTTTCTTTTTTTTCGTTTTTTTGTAAATTTATTTATTTATTTTTCACTGCGTTGGCTCTTCGTTGCTATGCGCAGGCTTTCTCTAGTTGCGGCGAGCGGGGGCTACTCTTCATTGTGGTGCGCGGGCTTCTCATTGCGGT
Source organism: Globicephala melas (assembly GCF_963455315.2). Classification (NCBI taxonomy): domain Eukaryota; kingdom Metazoa; phylum Chordata; class Mammalia; order Artiodactyla; family Delphinidae; genus Globicephala; species Globicephala melas. The sequence continues at coordinate 13,433,032 of NC_083330.1, forward strand.
GGCTTCTCTTGTTGCGGAGTGCAGGCTCTAGGCATGTGGGCTTCAGTAGTTGTGGCTCACGGGCTCAGTAATTGTGGTTCACAGGCTCCGGAGCACAGGCTCAGTAGTTGTGGCGCACGGGCTTAGTTGCTCTGCGGCATGTGGGATCTTCCCTGACCAGGGCTTGAACCCGTGTCCCCTGCAGTGGCAAGCAGATTCTTAACCACTGCTCCTCCAGGGAAGTCCCAAACTATCTTTTCAATGGCAATCATCTCCTGGTCTGTCAGCCTTACCATCCCCAAATAATAAGAAAACCTATCTTTAAACAGGGATGGGGGTATGAGAGGTGGCAGGAGTTAATTTCTTCTTAGGATATCTGATACACTGACAGTAAAGCTCTGTTGGATGGTCAGATTGTTCCCAGTACCACTTTGTGACAGTCCTGGCAGAGTCTCTCACTTTTAACTGCTTGAAGGCAGGGGACATCAAAACTTACCAGCATCACCTACCGTACTTCAGAGTCCATCAGCTTTAGGAGTAGAACTGCATGACATTTTTCCAAGAGAGCCAGGACTCATTCTTTTTTTAAATCATGTAGTGGGTTAATCTGTATGTGGGGAATAGGGGTCAAGTGGTAGTTCCTAAGTCTAGCTCACCATCAGAGTCACTCACAGAATCAGAAGACAAAAACGTACCTTTTCTCAGGCCTCCCCCCAGTTTCACTAAGTAATTCTGGTGACCTGCCAGGTTTGGAAACTCTTAAGAGAATATAGCTTAAACCAGTGCAACTTAAACTTTAATTTGCATATACATCCCTTGGAAATCTTGTTGAAACACAGATTCTGACTCACCGGGTCTGAGTGGGGTCTGAGATTGCATTTCTAGTGAGCACGCATTTTGAGCAGCAAGGACCAGCACTCAGTTTACCCAGAGGGGCCTTTAAATATAAAGATTCCTGGGCTTCCCTGGTGGCGCAGTGGTTGAGAGTCCGCCTGCCGATGCAGGGGACATGGGTTCGTGCCCTGGTCCGGGAAGATCCCACATGCCGCGGAGCGGCTGGGCCCGTGAGCCATGGCCGCTGAGCCTGCACGTCCGGAGCCTGTGCTCCGCAATGGGAGAGGCCACAACAGTGAGAGGCCTGCGTACCGCAAAAAAAATAAATAAATAAATAAATAATAATAAATAAAAAAATAAAGATTCCTGGGAACTTGTCTGGAGATTCTGATTCAGCAGGATGGGCTGCACCTGGGAATCATCTCATATAATTTTATCATCAGATTACTTTATCATTTAGGATACACCAGCCTAACGAAAATATCTGAGAGTCATACAATAGTGACAATAGCCATAATACAAAGAATTTATTTTTTAATGGTACGTATTAGCCCCCTCTATGTACCAGCACTGTTCCAGGCTGTGGGGCTAGCATGATACATTAAAACAGGAATTCTTGCTTCCCATGAAGAGGGTGGCAAATGAAAGAGTAAACTTCCCAATAGATAAAATAATTCCACAGAATGGTAAGTGCTTTGAACATGATAAAGCACTATGGTAAGGAGACAGCATCCTAGAGAGTTGCTGATGGGCAAGATAATAGCAAACACAACAGTAACTGTGCGAAAAAGGACACTTAGCATCTGGGAAGCAGATTTTACAAGTCAGGAAGTGTTGAAGCATTTTGCCTGCATGATTCTGTTTCCTTCCCACACCCAACTTAGGACAGATCGACTATCATCTTCATTTTACAGGTGAAGCAGCTGAGGCTTACAGAAGTTTACTAACTTGTCTTTTAAATTTTTATTTTTAATTGTGATGAAATAGCTATAACATAAAATTTACCATCTCAACCATTTTTAAGTATACAGTTTGCACACATTGTTGTGTGACCAATCTTCATAACTGTTTTTAAGCTTGTAAAACTGAAATGCCATCCCCCTTAAACACTAACTCCCCTCCCCCTCCCCCAGTCCCTGGCAACCATTTTTCTACTGTCTGTCTCTCACAATTTGACTACTCCAGGTACCTCATACAAGTGGAATCATACGGTATTTGTCTTTTTGTGACTGGTCTATTTCACTTAGTCCAATGTCTTTAAGATGTAGCATGTGATAGAATTTCCTTTGTTTTTACAGCTGAATAATATTCCACTGTATGTATGTGTGGCTGAACCACACTGATTCCCTTTGGTCAGCTTCATCTTAGGCCCATAGTGCCACCCCCTCCCTTCTCTGCATGACTTGAGTGTTAGACTGCTCACAAGGAATGCACCCAAGCCAGACAAGTTTCCTATCAACTTTTCCCCTTGCCTACATGTGATATGAAAACTGGAAGAATGCCTTTTGCTGACACAGGTGTTTAAGGGTCAATGAGACCCCCCCACCCCCGGAGGAGAAAACACTCCCATTTCCAGTCAGTGCAGATGTGCGTCTCACTTGGTAGTCAGATTCCATTGGCCTCTTTAAATCCCCTGCAGCCCTTTGGGTGGTGCAGAGTACAGCTGAGAAAGCCCCTGGATTATCCTAAGTTCCCCCAATGCACTTCATAATTGCACTTTATGGAGTTGCCTATTTCATTTTTTGCTCTCAAAGTTCCTTCTCAGTTTGGAGGCTATTAATCAATATCTCCACCTCCCTGCAGTGTATGTGCCACATTTTGCTTGTTTATTCCTCTGTGGATGGACACTTAGGTCGCTGCCGCCATGTGACTCCTGCAAATACGCTGCTGTGAGTGCGGGTATAATAACTGGCCTTCTTGCCTGTTTTCAAACACATCACACTGACCAAGGTCCTTCTTGCCTCACGCCTTCATTGCTAGTTCCCCTTCCAGGAAGGCGTCTCCTCACATATTCTCCTGGTTCAGTCTGACACTTTGCTCAAGTCTCTGCCGAATGTCACCTCCAAGGAGAAGCCTCCCCTGACAACCGCATGTAAAACTGTGCCTCCCCGGCCTCACGTCTGTGATTTCACTTTGCTTTATTGTTCTTCAGAGCACTTGTCAGTACCTGGCATTATATTATGTCCTCTGTTTGTTTATTGCCTGTCTCCCCCTGTCCACAAATATTACCTCCAAGAAGGCAGGCTTTGTCTCTTCCTATAATGTTCTATCTCTAATGCCTAGGATAATACCTGGCAATGAGTAGGTGTAAATATTTGTGAATGAATGAATGGATGATGGAAGGAAGGAAGTGGTGAACTATGTATCTGAATCCAGACACTCTGCTTCCAAGGCCTTTGCAGGGCTGTTGGATGGATGGGGCATGGAAGTAGAGCTTCTAGGTGGAGGAAGACTTGTGGTGGGGATGCGTAGTATCAGTGATGAGGTTCTAGAAGTATCATCCAGCTGCTACAGGTAGAAGAAACAGAGCCTAAGCATAAGAAATCAAAAGTGAAACAAAATCCTTAGAGTGCGTGGAATAGTGGCCCACAGAAGATATGCCCATGAACTAGCCTCCGGAACTTGTAAATGTAACCTTAGTTATAAAAAGGATCTTTGAAAATGTAATTAAGTTTAGAATCTTGAGATGAGATCATCCTGAATTATGTGAGTGGATCCTAAATCCAGTGACAGATTCCTTATAAGATACAGAGGGAGATTTGAGACACAGAGGAGAAAGCCACGTGAAAACAAGGCAGAGACTGGAGTTATGCAGCCACAGCCACGGCGACTCTTGGAGAAGCAACGAGGAAGGATTTTCCCTAGAACCTTTGGAGGAAGCCCGTCCCTGCCAATGCCGTGATTTCAGACTTCCGTCCTCCAGATCTGTGAGAGAGTATGTTCCGGTGGTTTCAAGCTACCAGGTTTGTGGTCATTTGTATGACAGCCCTAGGAAACTCATAAATCCTACATTTAGCAAATCAGAAGCGATTAGGCGTGAAGGCTAGAGTTTGGCTTTCCTGCTGGTTCTAGGACCCAGTTGAGCCACGTTGAAGACAGGCCTTAAGGCACCAGGGGTACTTGCAACCTCCTGACTCTGCATATGTGACCTGACTGGCTCTGGCACTGCACAGGGCAACATGGGGCAGTGTCTTCCCTTCGGGCTTCTGCGTGAGGTGGGCTGTGTAGAGCCAGCAAGGGCTAACTGCTCCGCAGAGTGAATAAGCAAGCTCTTTCAGCTGCGGTTTCCACGGTCTGTACAACTTTATATGGTTTAACCAAGTAGCAGAGGATTGTAAAATGCAAAATATACATACCAAACAAGAAAACATCGTGGGGAATGAAAATATCCCCCCAAAGTCAATTCTCCAAATGATAAAAAAAAAAATTCCCATTTCTGTCTTTATCAAGTATATCCAATATTTTGCTAGGTGAAGAAATGGCCTTTTTTTCTTTCTCTCTCTTTCTGAGATTTTGAAGAGCTCAGAGAAGAAGTTTATTGAGATGCATTTAGATAAAGTTCTTTCCCAAGACAGGAAGATGAATTTAATAACCTACTGCAGTCCCTTATAGCCTTGCACTTCTAAAATTTGCTCAGTGCCCATTTATCCTAAGCCATTATTTCATATAAAAATTTTAAGCCTTTGGAGTTATAATCACCTCAAATAAAGCTATAAATCTTCTGCATAGTCTTGCTTAGTATTTCATATAATAACTTTTAATTCCAGAACTTTATATTTATTATGAGAATTAAATTTTGTTTTATGCTTACACTAGCTTAATCATAGTGTTGGGATTATAAAGCAATAGGAAAAACTTGTTACTATTTTAATAAATACTAAGCTTTTAACTTGTGAAATTCTCTCAACTTTTTCTTCTCTAGCCAGCACATGGGCTTGTGTTATGGCGGTTTGCTATAGACGGAATGTTTGTGTCCTCCCAAAATTCATGTGTTGAAACTTAATCCCCAGTGTGATGGTATTTGAAGGTGGGGTCTGTGGGGTGAAGCCTAGTGATGTGGGTGAAACCCATATAATTAGGTCATGAGGGTGGAGCCTTCATGAATGGGATTATTGCCCTAATAAAAGAGGCCCCAGAGAGCTCCCTCTCCCCTTGTAGGGTACAGCAAGAAGCTGGCTATCTGCACCAGGAATCAGGCTCTCACCAGACAGCGAATCTGTTGGCTGCTTTATCTTGGAGCCTCAACCTCTAGAACTGTAAGAAATAAGTTTCTGTTGCTTATAAGCCACCCAGGCTCTGGTAATTCGTTGTAGCAGCCCAAATGGACCAAGACACGGTTCTGCTTGGTCAGAAACAGACACAGAGCAAAAGCCTTGCCCATCACTACAACAGTTCCCACATTGTCTGTACTTGTGGGTTCTCCAGGAAAATTGTCTGTTTTCTCCAGGTTTCTCTAAGAAATCTTCATGTGGAATAGTGGAAAAAACAAACAACATACATACGTACATATGACAAGGATTGTGTACAAACACCAGCTAACCAGATACTTTGGCCAAGTCAACCTCTTTTACAGTATGGATGTGTAAATTAAATGAGATGATGTAAAATGCTTAAAACAACTCCTAGCACATAGTAGTATTTAATATATGTTACTTTCCTCTAATACATCCCTTTTCCTTTTTCCATGATAGTTTCATTTCCCTGTCAGCTTCAGGGAAAATAACCTTTATCCTTACTTGTTTTGTATCAGGGGTGTTTTTAGGAAATCCAGTCTTTTAAGTCTTCGTAGTCAAAACTTTCATCTAAAATCAGCTAGTTGCTAGCTTCCTGATTATTAGATATTTCCAGACTCAGCCATTCCCATGTTAGAAATTTGGCCATCCATCAATAACAGAATTTCTTCTATTTTCTCCTCTCAGTATTTCAGCAGAACAGGTAGCAGCAAAAGCAGGTTTCCACCAAACTCAATATATTTATGCCTATTCATGCTGTTCCTGCTCCAAAGGGCTATCCATCTCTCAGGATACAGCAGACGGAGCAATCACTGCTGACTGATTTGAATAGAAAGTCTTCTGAGTTGGTCACGAACTTGGCTGCACATTGAAAGATGAGTGTGATTTTGCTACCTGGAGTTAATAAAGAAGAACAGACAGGGTTTATGCTAAAATGTTTGGAAAATATAAATAGCAAGGCTCTGGTAGGACAATGCCACATTGACTATTGCTATTATGTTCTTTTTTGCAAGGGGCTCTGAATCAATCTTTGCTAATGATGGCACATTGACCGCAAAATATGTTAACAGGTTAAACCAAAGAAGAGCCGGCAGTGGGGTGGGAAATGGGAACTAGGAAAGCACTGTGAGGGTCATGGAGAAAATACACTGCAGCAGAAACACCTCTTCAACCTTTGCTAAATGCTTCTACCATAAAAGCGGTAGTTTAGTTTAGAAAATGATTTCAGTTCTAGAGTCTAGTTTAAAGCTCATAAAAGCTTCTCTTTGGAGATTAATATCACTATGATGTAATCAGCTTTAAAGTGCTTTTATAAAAGATCTAGAATCAGGGTGAATGTATTCAGGTTGCATGAAAGTGGGAAATGCTCTTCAAAGAGTATAATCGTTAATACAAATGCATTTCACTGTGAACATTTCAGATACACGAATACCCTAATTTATCAAAAATATACATTGAGCATAAGTAATTCTTTCCAGAAAGTTGTACAGCATTTTTTAAATTGTAAGTATCCCTACTGTGATCATTTCTATTTGCTAGTATAACCATACATCCATCAGATGAGCTAGAACTCTCAGCTGATAATGGCAAAGTTGGTCATCTACCTTAGGCAGGTGGTATGTGCAGGGGAAGAACACAGGAGACCTGACTCCCAGGCTCAGGTCCTCCACTGAGAAGTCACTTTGGGGAAGGCCCTACATGCTTTGGGACCTGTTTTCTCATATGTTGAATTAGAGAGTTGGGTCAAATCAGATTTAAGGTCCCTTCCAGTTCTAAAAGTATATCAGAGGAATTGATCAAATGTTCAGGAGTCCCAAATGGAAAGAGAAGATGAGGAAATGCTTACTAGAGAAGGTGGAATTGTAAATGGACACTGAAGGATTCAGAATGGAAATCAAGCATGTTAAGTTTGCATTCCTGGGGAGCAATCCAATCCATTCTGTCTATGGGTATGGAAGTTAGGGAATGCAGAGCCTTAGAGGGAATAGCAAGGGCCCTAGTTTGTCAAGTACGGTAAGAATATGTAGAGAACAGGTGTGGACATGCAGATCAGGACCACACAGTTTATTTATTCAGCAGATATTTATTAAGCAGTTACTATGTGTCAGACACTGTCCCAAGCATAAGATATAATAATGAGCAAGAGAGGCAGGGTTTCCTTAGGGGAACTTATGGTCGGGGGAAGAGAGATATTTAACAGCCATGATAGGAAAGCTTATGGCAAGAACGTCTTCAAGTCTGTGGAGCTGGGCAGTCTTTGAAGATGTTATATTTAAGCGATACCTAAAGGGTGAATTGATATTAGCCAGCACTGTTTGGAAGACTGTCCCAAGCAGTGAAATGTCTGCCTTTCTTAAACTCTTATGTCTAAATCCTGTTAACCAAATTACAGGGCTAATTACAGCGTACATGTGTCCAGTAGCCAATAAAAATGAGTCACCAGGGACTTCACTGGTGGTCCAGTGGTTAAGAATCCACCTTCCAATGCAGGGGACACAGGTTCGATCCCTGGTTGGAGAACCAAGATCCCACATGCCGCAGGGCAGCTAAGCCCATGCGCCACGACTCCTGAGCCCGTGCGCCTCAACTAGAGAGCCCGCATGCCACAAACTACAGAGCCTATGCACCACAACTAGAGAGAAGCCCACATGCCGCCACAAAAGATCCCAGATGCTGCAAGGAAGATCCTGCAGCTAGGGCCCGACACAGCCAAAAGATAAAAAAATGAGTCATTGGCACCCCAAGCAATTGCAGTTGGCAGGCAAAAGAGGTATATTTACCGACAGAGAGGGGTCCAAGCGTTTCTGAGAAGACTGCTTCCAGGAAGAAAGTGGTGTCTACTGGCTGCCCAGGTTGGAGGACCTTTTGTGATTGAAAAGAGGACACATTGCAAGGCACTCTGCTGCTACAGTGATTTAGAAGAATGAGAGAGAAAGAGAGAGTGAGATCTCACCCTCGTTGCAAAGCCTGGCTTGTTGCATCCTGCTGCTGTTTCTCCTGCTGCTCCTGCAGCCACCATGTCTGCCATCAGCTACCTCATGCACAGATTCAGGTGCTTACAGAGACTGGAGTTAACAAATGTTTACAAAGCTCATGCTGTTTGCCAGGGATTTCTCCATATACACGCTTCTCAGCGTTGTTCCCAGTGCTGGAAACTTAAAAGATAGGGATTCTGCCAGCAGCCTTCATTTGGGCTGCAACTCTTCCCAGAGTCTCAGGTCTTCTGGCCTACTACATCAAATTTTGGATTCACCAAGCCTCCACAGTCATAGTCTTGGAGCTCCGGCCAGGTGTTCAGGCCTGAGCCTCCGAGGTGGGACAGCCGAGTTCAGGACATTGGTCCAGCAGAGACCTCCTGGCCCCACGTAATATCAAACGTCAAAAGCTCTCCCAGAGATCTCCATCTCAACGCTAAGACCCAGCTCCACTCAGCAACCAGCAAGCTTCAGTGCTGGACACCCTATGCCAAACAACTAGCAAGACAGGAACACAAGCCCACCTGTTAGCAGAGAGGCTGCCTAAGATCATAATAAGTTCACAGACACCCCAAAACACACCACCGGACGCAGTCCTGCCCACCAGAAAGACAAGATCCAGCCTCATCCACCAGAGAAGAGGCACCAATCCCCTCTACCAGAAAGCCTACACAACCCACTGAACCAACCTTACCCCCTGGGGAGAGACACCAAAAACAACGGGAACTACAAACCTGCAGCCTGCAGAAAGGAGATCACAAACACAGTAAGTTAAGCAAAATGAGAAGACACAGAAATACACAGCAGATAAAGGAGCAAGGTTAAAACCCACCAGACCAAACAAATGAAGAGGAAATAGTCAGTCTACCTGAAAAAGAATTCAGAGTAATGATAGTAAAGATGATCCAAAATCTTGGAAATAGAATGGAGAAAATACAAGAAACATTTAACAAGGACCTAGAAGAACTAAAGAGCAAACAAACAATGATGAACAACACAATAAATGAAAATTTTAAATCTCTAGAAGGGATCAATAGCAGAATAACTGAGGCAGAAGAACGGATAAGTGACCTGGAAGATAAAGTAGTGGAAATAACTCCTGCAGAACAGAATAAAGAAAAAAATATGAAAAGAATTGAGGACAGTCTCAGAGAACTCTGGGACAACATTAAACACACCAACATTCAAATTATAGGGGTCCCAGAAGAAGAAGAGAAAAAGAAAGGGACTGAGAAAATATTTGAAGAAATTATAGTTGAAAACTTCCCTAATATGGGAAAGGAAATAGTCAATCAAGTCCAGGAAGCACAGAGAGTGTCATACAGGATAAATTCAAGGAGAAACATGCCAACACACATATTAATCAATCAAAAATTAAATAAAAAGAAAAAATATTAAAAGCAGCAAGGGAAAAGCAATAATATACAAGGAAATCCCCATAAGGTTAACAGCTGATCTTTCAGCAGAAACTCTGCAAGCCAGAAGGGATGGCAGGACATATTTAAAGTGATGAAAGAGAAAACCCTACAACCAAGATTACTCTACCCAGCAAGGATCTCATTCAGATTTGATGGAGAAATTAAAACCTTTACAGACAAGCAAAAGCTAAGAGAATTCAGCACCACCAAACAAGCTTTACAACAAATCCTAAAGGAATTTCTCTAGGCAGGAAACACCAGAGGAGGAAAAGACCTACAATAACAAACTGCAAACAATTAAGAAAATGGTAATACGAACATTCATATCAATAACTACCTTAAATGTAAATGGATTAAGTGCTCCAACCAAAAGACATAGACTGGCTGAATGGATACAAAAACAAGACCCATATATATGCTGTCTACAAGAAACCCACTTCAGACCTAGGGACACATCCAGACTGAAAGTGAGGGGATGGAAAAAGATATTCCATGCAAATGAAAATCAAAAGAAAGCTGGAGTAACAATTCTCATATCAGACAAAATGGACTTTAAAATAAAGACTATTGGAAGAGACAAAGAAGGACACAACATAATGATCAAGGGATCAATCCAAGAAGAAGATATAACAATTGTAAATATTTATGCACCCAACATAGGAGCACCTCAATACTTAAGGCAAATACTAACAGCCATAAAAGGGGAAATTGACAGTAACACAATCATAATAGGGGACTTTAACACCCCACTTTCACCAATGGACAGATCATCCAAAATGAAAATAAATAAGGAAAAAGAAGCTTTAAATGACGCATTAAACAAGATGGACTTAATTGATATTTATGGGACATTCCATCCAAAAACTACAGAATACACTTTCTTCTCAAGTGCTCATGGAACATTCTCCAGGATAGATCATATTTTGGGTCACAAATCAAGGCTTGGTAAATTTAAGAAAATTGAAATCGTATCAAGTATCTCTTCCAACCACAACACTAGGAGACTAGATATCAGTTACAGGAAAAAGTCTGTAAAAAATACAAACCCGTGGAAGCTAAACAATACACTACTAAATAACCAAGATCACTGAAGAAATCAAAGAGGAAATCAAAAAATACCTAGAAACAAATGGCAATGAAAACACGATGACCCAAACCCTACAGGATGCAGCAAAAGCAGTTCTAAGAGGGAAGTTTATAGCAATACAATCCTACCTCAAGAAACAAGAAACATCTCAAATAAACAACCTAAGCTTACACCTAAAGCAATTAGAGAAAGAAGAACAAAAATACCCCAAGTTTAGCAGAAGGAAAGAAATCATAAAGATCAGATCAGAAATAAATGAAAAAGAAATGAAGGAAACAATAGCTAAGATCAATAAAATTAAAAGCTGGTTCTTTCAGAAGATAAACAAATTGATGAACCATTAGCCAGACTCATCAAGAAAAAAAGGGAGAAGACTCAAATCAATAGAATTAGAAATGAAAAAGGAGAAGTAACAACTGACAGTGCAGAAATATAAAGGATCATGAGAGATTACTACAAGCAACTCTATGCCAATAACATGGACAACCTGGAAGAAATGGACAAATTCTTAGAAAAGCACAACCTCCTGAGACTGAACCAGGAAGAAATAGAAAATATAATCAGACCAATCACAAGCACTGAAATTGAAACTGTGATTAAAATCTTCCAACAAACAAAAGCCCAGGACCAGATGGCTTCACAGGCGAATTCTGTCAAACACTTAGAAAAGAGCTAACACCTATCCTTCTCAAACTCTTCCAAAATATAGCAGAGGGAGGAACACTCCCACACTCATTCTACGAGGCCACCATCACCCTGATACCAAAACTAGACAAGGATATCACAAAAAGAGAAAACTACAGACCAATATCACTGATGAAAATAGATGTGAAAATCCTCAACAAAATACTAGCAAACAGAATCCAATGGCACATTAAAAGGATCAAACACCATGACCAAGTGGGGTATATCCCAGGAATGCAAGGATTCTTCAATATAAGCAAATCAATCCATGTGATAAACCATATTAACAAATTGAAGGAGAAAAACCATATGGTCATCTCAACAGATGCAGAAAAAGCTTTTGACAAAATTCAACATCCATTTATGATAAAAAACCCTCCAGAAAGTAAGCATAGAGGGAACTTACCACAACATAATAAAGGCCATATATGACAAACCCACAGCCAACATCGTCCTCAATGGTGAAAAACTGAAACCATTTCCACTAAGATCAGGAATAAGACAAGGTGGCTCACTCTCACCACTATTATTCAACATAGTTTTGGAAGTTTTAGCCACAGCAATCAGAGAAGAAAAGGAAATAAAAGGAATCCAAATCAGAAAAGAAGTAAAACTGTCACTGTTTGCAGATGACATGATACAATACATAGAGAATCCCAAAGATGCTACCAGAAAACTACTAGAGCTAATCAATGAATTTGGTAAAGTAGCAGGATATAAAATTAATGCACAGAAATCTCTTGCATTCCTTACACTAATGATGAAAAAACTGAAAGAGAAATTAAGGAAACACTCCCATTTACCATTGCAACAAATAGAATAAAATACCTAGGAATAAACCTACCTAAGGAGACAAAAGACCTGTCTTCAGAAAACTATAAGACACTGATGAAAGAAATTAAAGATGATACAAACAGATGGAGAGATATACCATGTTCTTGGATTGGAAGAATCAACATTGTGAAAATGACTATACTACCCAAAGCAATCTACAGATTCAATGCAATCCCTATCAAACTACCAGTGGCACATTTCACAGAACTAGAACAAAAAATTTCACTATTTGTATGGAAACACAAAAGACCCCGAATAGCCAAAGCAGTCTTGAGGGAAAAAAACGGAGCTGGAGGATTCAGGCTCCCTGACTTCAGACTCTACTACAAAGCTACAGTAATCAAGACAGTATGGTACTGGCACAAAAACAGAAATATAGATCAATGGAACAGGATAGAAAGCCCAGAGGTAAACCCACACACATATGGTCACCTTGTATTTGATAAAGGAGGCAAGAATATACAATGGAGAAAAGACAGCCTCTTCAAAAAGTGCTGCTGAGAAAACTGGGCAGCTACATGTGAAAGAATGAAATTAGAACACTCCCTAACAGCATACACAAAAATAAACTCAAAATGGATTAAAGACCTAAATGTAAGGCCAAACGCTATAAAATTCTTAGAGGAAACCATAGGCAGAACACTCTATGTCACACATCACAGCAAGATCCTTTTTGACCCACCTCCTAGAGAAATGTAAATAAAAACAAAAATAAACAAATGGCTACGTAATGAAACTTAAAAGCTTTTGCACAGCAAAGGAAACCATAAACAAGACAAAAAGACAACCCTCAGAATGGGAGAAAATATTTGCAAACGAAGCAACTGACAAAGGATTAACCTCCAAAATATACAGGCAGCTCATGCAGCTCAATATCAAAAAAACAAACAACCCAATCCAAAAATGGGCAGAAGATCTAAATAGACATTTCTCCAAAGAAGATGTACAGATTGCAAAAAACACATGAAAGGTGCTCAACATCACTAATCATTAGAGAAATGCAAATCAAAACTACAATGAGGTATCACCTCACACCAGTCAGAATGGCCATCACCAAAAAATCTACAAACAATAAATGCTGGAGAGGGTGTGGAAGAAAGGGAACCCTCTTGCACTGTTGGTGGGAATGTGTATTGGTACAGCCACTATGGAGAACAGTATGTAGGTTCCTTAAAAAACTAAAATTAGAGCTACCATATGACCCAGCAATCCCACTACTGGGCATATACCTGAGAAAACCATAATTCAAAAAGTGTCATGTACCACAATGTTCACTGCAGCAGTATTTACAATAGCCAGGACATGGAAGCAACCTAAGTGTCCATCGACAGATGAATGGATAAAGAAGATGTGGCACATATATACAAAGGAATATTACTCAGCCATAAAAAGAAACGAAATTGAGTTCTTTGTAGTGAGGGGGATGGACTTAGAGACTGTCATACGGAGTGAAGTAAGTCAGAACGAGAAAAACAAATACCGTATGTTAACACATACATATGGAATCTAAAACAAAAAAATGGTTCTGAAAAACCTAGGGGCAGGACAGGAATAAAGGTGCAAATGTAGAGAATGGACTTGAGGACCTGGGGAGGGGGAAGGGTAAGTTGGGACGAAGTGAGAGAGTGGCATGGACATATATACACTACCAAATGTAAATAGATAGCTAGTGGGAAGCAGCCGCATAGCACAGGTAGATCAGCTCAGTGCTTTGTGTCCACCTAGAGGGGTGGGATAGGGAGGGTGGTAGTGAGATACAAGAGGGAGGAGATACGGGGATATATGTATATGTATAGCTGATTCACTTTGTTATACAGCAGAAACTAACACACCATTGTAAAACAATTACACGCCAATAAAGATGTTAAAAAACACTTTTTTAAAGATCTAAAAAAAAAATGAAGTATATTTACCATCCCTCGTCTAGAGATACTATGCCAGATATAGCATGCCCTCTCCTTGTTTTTAAACACAAAAAGCATACTTACAGTTCAAAAAGCGTTACAGAGAGTCTTCGAAAGTCAAGAAATAGAATGTCAACAGCAAAGTGTTCTTTCAAGCTTAGGCAAATTTCAATAAAATTCAGTAATTTTAAGAAATGGAAGTTGTGTGGTAAAGCAGCTTCTGATTAGGTCTTCAAGGCTGGATGATAGCCCAGAGGTAGGAGGCTATAAATTTTAAGTTGTGAGTTTCTTCAGCAAGATTTACCAGTTGGAGTATATAGTAAGAGAAGTCTAATGGTTAGATTCATCTAAGGTTACAGTTTGGCAGGAAAAATAGAATTGATAGTAATTGTACAAAGGGGTCTAGGCAAGATAGAAGAGGACATAAAGTCAGAGAGTTGGGGGAGAAAGGAACTGACAGTTTCAAGAAAGATGAGGAATGTATTGGGAGAGAGAGGAGAAATGAAGGAGAAGCATGCCAAGAGTTAGATATTGAAATTTGAAATGTCCGAAAGCGGAGCAGTTCTAGGGGATGACAATGTTTAGGGTGTGGCCACAGGAGTGTTGGCTGAAAGAAACAGGAAAGAGCACGTCCCTGTGAGGCTGTGATTTGTATTGAGTGCTCATGTAGATATTTAAGTCATCCAGGACAATTACAAGTGTAGGAATGGGGTCAAAGCTTCAAGTCCTATGACAAAATGTTCAAGGAATGTGGGCAATTTTATTGCAACTGGGAACAAAAAGGGAAGTAAGTAAATCCCAGTAGCAGGGATTATGTAAGCATCAGATGCAATAATCAACCTAAAAGCCCCTGGGAAGGAGGAACAAGGAATTGTTTGGAAGGGATAGTGGAGAGCAGGAGGGTTACAGCCACTTGCTTCCGGGACGATGATGCCTGGAGAAGACGCAATGAGGCAGAGCCTTTGAGGAAGAGCTGAATACACATAAGATCATGGTGTGAGTATGGGACGAAGGGGTGGGGGTGTGTAAGGTGGGCACAGTGGAAATAAACGGCCAGGGGTTCAAAAGAACAAAGATGGGTTTGGAAAGCCAAGGCCTAGGGATGAGAACACAGAAATGGAAAAGAGACCGAAAAGGCTCGGGTTTATGACAATGATGAACGGTGGCCAGGATAAGGGTCTTGGTGTTCATTAGCTGATTTTAAAACGCTGACTTGGATCTTGGATATAAAGGCGTGTCCCTGTTGATGCAGAGAGAACTCAGTTATGTCTGAGGCCAGATGACCATCTCTGCCCTGTGGCTGACTTCTGTTCTTAAAAGCTGAGCTGTCTTTTGTGGAAACATAGGCATAGCCGGACAGGAGCTGCGGTGACCTGCCCAGAGTTCTTCTATGGACACAGATTTGTGGAAAAGGGAGCGGCATCTTACTTGAAGGTTACTAGGCAAGGGCATTAACTATCAATTGGTGTTAACCAGTTTATCTGGGTTGGAATTCAGGGTTGGCCTCTATTCTCAGCAGGGAGCTGGAGTGGAAGGTGTGTGGACCAGTCAGGAGTGAAAGAGGGGCTGGGAGAGTGTGGAAAGAGAAGGTAAATCTCTATCAGCTACATGCTCACACCAACCACTAGGACTCCTCTGGCCACGGAAAGCCATACACACAGGATGCAGACCCTGTCACTTTTGGCAAGAATTCCTCAAACGTTTCCAAGTCTAGCCCCCTGTGATTGCATGACTGTGTGTAATTAAGGCAGCGGGACAAGGGTGAGTCGGGGCATGGACCACACAATCGGCTGTGAACACATTGAGCACTGAAGCCACTTAGGTGCACGTCCTTTAAAGATGACCTAGTGGACAGTATATGAATGTTGGTGACAGGTTACTGTACCCACTAAAGGGGAGCAAATGCATCCTCTTCTCTGGAAAGTGAAGCCTGAGGTGGACACATTTTACCCGACCTCCTATCTGCTTTGAACAGCTATCTGAAGAGTTTGGGGGTGAACAGCCAAAGATGTGAGCCGCATCCTGAATTGGATGAAGACACATACCTTAGGTTTTCAGCATATAAGTCAGGAGGGTCATCAAGACTTGTCTCCCGGAAGCATCCTTAGGATAGGTTTTCCACTGAGCATGGAATCGCTCAGAGCACTGCAAACTGCAACACGTCCCAACTGAATTCAAGAAGAGAGAAGAGGGGGGAACCTGGAAAAACCCAAATCAAAATTGACCTTTAAGACCTATTAAAAGGTGACTGTGCTAAGTAAAGGCTAAGTAACATAGATGCAAATAGCAACCAAATGTTACCCTCTAGAGAACAATGGCACTGTGACATTAATAATACACATAGCAGACTGGGAACATAGGTCAGGTTTTCTTTGTGGGAAGTGACTTTTTTTTTTTTTTTTTTTTTTTTTGGCTTTCATAATGCGAGAAGCTGGGTTTGTAATTTTGTTTCTGACTCAGTCATTTACAGCAATCTATTCAGGTACCAGTATTATTCACCCGTGTTTTAAGTAAAAGGTAGATGAAAAAAATGTGATTGTAAGGCTCCAATATTTGATTCAGAATAAAGTTAACTTTCCCTTTTGAGAGTATATCTGTAGCTTTTTATTTCAATTCAAGTTCAAATTAGAGCTGTATGAAGCTTATTTTTTTCGAACAGGAATTGAAGTATGTAGAGTACTTTATGTTCTCTTTTTTTAAGTGGAACTTGAAAGAGAAAAGGCTCAAGGAAAGTTCTCAAGGAGGTGTCATCATTTCCCTGTGGCCCTCTGTCTTGTCTTGTAAGTTAGCTGACACCCAGCTCCCCTACCTGCACCCCTCACCACCTTTAAGGTGGGCCTCACAAAAACAAACCAGATCTCAGCGAAATGAAATTTAGTGAAATGAAATGAGGATCTGGGTCAGGAAGGGTCCTCGGCCACCAAATAGAATGGATATCTGCCTTCAAAAGTTTCAGTTTTATCCAAAAAAAAAAAAAAAAAAACTCACGATAGCCAAACTTTTGACCTATTTAAAACATTTCCATGGAAATTGTTTATATATATACACACACATAAATATACTTTAGCTCATGGAAATTGGTTCTATATTTAGTTTATATACTTCCTTCCACTTAATCATTGTAACCTAATCCTTCCTGATGCAATTAAATCCCACTTCCTCTGCTTTGGTAATTAATGAAAAAAGAGAACACTTTTTTCAATTTGCCAGTGTTTCCTTCCCAGGCTGCACATCTTTTAGTTATCTGTTTTTTATTAACATGAATGAAAACTCAAATGGGAAACTTAGCAAACATGGAATTTTATTGTGTAAGCCTCAGTTAATCTCTGATGAGGTATTCAGTCTCCATTTCTATAATGTCAGTTAACTGAGTAACTTAATGAAAATCAATTCCAATTTCTATCAATGCTTAGCAAGGTTGATGGGTTAAGGTCCATGGAAGCTAGTATTTTTATTACACAAATTCAAATGCAATTGGTTCTTCTCTACCATTTTGATACCAGACATAAAACTTTATATAATACATTATCCTTTTCCTACTGCCTCTTACAGTATTTTATTTTGAAGTTTTGGGAGATCTCAAGCTGTGTTTTCCAGACCCCAAAGCTAAGATATGCACTAGGATTGATGTGCTTTTTGGAGACATTTTTTTTCTAAAGTCTGGTGTTTATCCAAGAATTATTTCCTTCATGAAGCTGTAATCATGAAATACTTTTTCCAATAAAAATCCTTCAGTGATATACCAAGAGCTTTTGCAACAGTTTATTACTACAGAAAGAAGTCATTTAAATCCAACAAAGCACCATCCTCATTTAACCTCCTTTATGAAGAGGTGAGCTTAGCTACTATAAAACATCTTTCCAAGTTTGGGCTTAAAAATAATTATGCAAACAAATAAAGATTTGACATTGGGTAAGAGCATGGGTTTTGCTTTGGGAAATTTTGAATCTTTGCTCTTTTATTTGCTAAGCTGCCTAATCTTGGGAAAATTAACTCTTATCTTCCCTCACCTGAGAAAGGGAGGCATATTGAGCCCCCAGAGGTGCTAGTGAGGAATAAATGTCATAGTGTAAATAAAATACCCAGTCCGGCAGCACCACAAGCGTTCAACAGATGGTAACTGTTTATGTCAATTTAGCTATATTAATTTGCAGTTATATCAGTCAATTGAGTTATTTTTTGTCAATTGTGTAATGTTAGTTTGCAGTTGCAACCTTTCCTTTATTTTTAGTTTCATTTATAAAAAAAATGTTTAGCAATGAAAATAGGATGGGAAAGGTTACCCCCTGAATTTATGAAAAATCAAAAGGAAAGAATATTTACAAAATTATTTATCCTATTATATACTGTATGAATTATATAATAATTGTATATTATTATACACATATACATAAAATATTAATAAAGTTATATTTTATTATATATTTACATATGTAAAATTATTATTTTATTTTTAGCTTACAGCAATGTACTAGTGTTTAATTACTTTCCAAGTGGTTTTTCATAAGCCGAATGGCATCAGTCAGTTAAAACTTACAATGTGTAATACGTGTGTTATGGCACGTAAGATTTTCTGGACATAAAAGTATTAAAGTAATAATCACCTGTGACCAAGTTTATACAAATTGCAAGTAAAGGGATGTCCAGTACATTAATGAAGTTTTGTAGAACAATTGGAATCATTTGCCTTGACAAGATTCATTATCCTTATGGTCATCTGAGCTTCCTATAACCACGTGGATTCAAGACATCAGGGAGTGAACTACAGCCACTCTAAAGGCAGAACACCTGTGGTGCCTCCTCTGACGTTTTCGCATAAGCCCTACCAGTCCTTCTTGCTGAGATGTCTGGGAGCTCTCCTAGGAATGCTGGGAATTAAACCGGGGAAAGAATAATCTGTAATCAAATCCAAACGGTGAAGTGCAAGCCAAAAGGAGAGACAGAGTCACGTGAGGGTTAGAAACTCAGCACCAGGAATGTGGCAATGAGCAAAGTCAGTTTGAATCTAGCAAGTTCTACGTACAACAAGTAGAGACTGTAAAGCACCTGACGTTTTTCTTTTTCATTTCCTTATTTACGAAAAATTTCATTAGACGCTAATTGCATGCTCTGCTCTGCTTTAAATATAGACATGAAAGAGTTTGAGTTTTATTCTGTGACAGTTGGAATGCACACACAAAATAAGTTTTGAGCAGGAGAATATTGGATGGGAATTTCAGAAATATTCATTTGGCAATAAGATGTCAGCTCAATTTAAGGTCAAGGTTTAACTGTTACAAGCAATAATTTCTAGAGAAAATAGTCAAAGTATGACTTGGGGAAATAAACATAGAAATGGAAATGAAGAGAAAATAAGGAAATTTATCTTGGAAGTAGAATTGGCATGGATTGGCAACTGGTTAGATATGAGAGATCTCTCCTTAATCTATTTTTTTCCCATAATTCTTAGAGACATAGTCAATAATTGTGGGCTATACTACAGGAAATCTCTTGTCTTTTGCATGTTTTGCCAAATGCTCTTTTTCCTGTTTTGAGTCTAGAGCCAAGATTCTAAATTTTATGATACAGTAGGGAGTGTTGTAAGCGCCAGGTGGTGAGTGTGCTCCAAGCACACCTATTAAATGCTACGACTGTAGAAATCTAGAAAGAATAATCAACAAAACACACAATTTAATGTTAACTTAGCAAAGCGTGGATAGTATTTGCTTTGTTTCCCCTCTCCCTGCCACCACATTTTTGGTTTTATAATTCATCAAAACATCATTTGCGATGCCTGGAGATTAGAAATAGCTTTCGATACAGCTTTTTCTACGTTCCTGTTTACTGTCCATGTTATAATGGACTCTGGTCCCCACAGCTGAGACCCTCAGCTAGGCAGTTTCTGATTTCAGCAGGAGGTCTTCAGTACTTTAAGACACCACGTGAAGCCTTTGCCAGTTTCTGAGGTTGTGGGCAGAAGGGGATCTTTGTTGTATTTTCTCATCATTGCTGTCTTTCCCCCACCTCTCTCCATGGCTTTTGTGTTGAGGCATAGAGTCACTTCCATTCCCTTTTTGTAGACTTTGCCCCATTTAAACCCTCAAAGATTTCTCTGCCCATAAGCTCTATTCCTACTTCTTTCTAACTTCTGTAATCTTTCACCACACTTAGATGGAACCCTTTTCCCACGTCATTTATAATAGTTTATCAAGCACCATTTGGTTTTGGACTTGGAGGGCTGATGGAAATCAATGAAAAACATTTCCTGCTTCCTAGGAAAGTGGAATCTAAGTTCCAGGTTCCATAGAAGTAGACTGGGGAGCTGGCTGTCCCCCAGGAAAGGCAGAGATGCGGGAGACCAGAGGCAGCTGCCTGCAGTCTTGTTGACACTTCCGTGGATGGTTATGTTGTTGGCAGATGGTGCCTTGATAGATGTTCACTGTGGTGTTGAAAATGTTGTGAGCACTGAACCACGGGCAAGTTTTTATTCCCCTTGTTTCTGAAGCGACAAGAAAATATTTTCTGTGTCTCAAAACACTGCTGCAGATCCCCTGAGACTAGTTCAAGAGTGGAATTCTGGCCGTTTTAGATTCCCACTCTTACGAAGTGTAACTACAGGGACCGAGAGACCACCCTGTCTGTCTGTCCATCTGTCTATCTGTCTGTCTATCTATCTCTATTCACTTATTTATTTGGGGAAGCCATCCCTAGTTCTATTTTTATTAGAACTTTTGAACTATTTTATGTTTCCTGGCTGAACGGAAAAATGAGAACAAATAAATAAATACACAAATGAAGACTTCCTTAGCAGTCATCGGTTTGGATTGAACTGTGATTCATCTTGGACACAAGCAAATAGCCACCTGTCTCAAAAAAGTCACACCAAGTTCTGCTCTAGCAGAAACTAGCTGGGGAAGCCTAAACAGTAAGCTACGGCTTAAATATAGGCTGCAAATGGTTTCCTTTGTTCCCCTGGAAGGAGAGTGGTTTGAAAGAGGAGGAGTTGGGTGACAGAGCTCAGATACTTCTCATTTAAAAAAACTTCGTCGATATTATTTTACATAAAATTTCTGTTTCTCAGGATTCTTTTAAACATTTTTGTCAGCAGCATAGCTAGGCATTGTTGATTTGTGCCTTCAGAAGCCTCAGAGCAAAGCGATGAGAGGACCAGCAGGTGCAGTTCAGCCCCATTGTCTGCAGCCGGGATGGTTTTATTGTCTGTTACTTGGGGTTGTGTGGGCCAAGCTATTCCATAGATGTCCATTCTTCCCTCTCATCTTCGTATCAGTGTTCTGTTCCTGCACCTGTATTCTATTATCGCTTTGTACACAGGTCACCTATAATACCCTCCACATCATGTTCTAGTTTTCTGTTTATACAGAAAAGCCAAACTGCTGACTCATACAGCATGTAATTTATAAATAAGCGAATTCTCCATCCTTGATTACAGTAGGCAAAATAATGACAGCAAAAATATATTTTTCTTCATGGTTCAAGACTAATCATTGGGGACTCTCCCTTCAAATTTGACTATAGAAGGATGTTGTATAATTCATTATCAAGATATATATGATGGTTGGGAATGAAAAGTTTCCTTCTATCCTACTAGGTTCTTCTGGCTGGTCTAAGAATTCAATTGACATGAGATACGTTAACAGGAGAAAAATCAAACAAAAGTTTAGGAAACATGGGAAAAACCCAGGAAAACTGAGTAACTTGCCCAAATAGTCTAAGCCTTCACCTTAAATACCATCTTCAGCTAAAGACAAAAGGGGATGTTGGGAGTAGTGGATTAGGACTTCAAAGGGGAAGAAGGCAATTGACATGGGGGTGAAAAAGCAAGTGTTTGGTAAACAACGCTTTGTTGGACCATGCAGAGACAGTGGGGCACAAAGGGAACTCTCATCTCCAGGCTCTGCTAGTTTCCCCACCACACCTGGCCCATATTCTTTGTAGATATCTCTGGTGATGCTCTATTCCAGGAACAGACCCTTTATCTAAATTCTTTTAGGTATTTAAGGGGGAGGTAACAAGTTCCTGAGTCTTCTGTTTTCTTAAAAATAGTTAGCTTAATCTTCATTCAAGAGACACATTTTGAGGCGGCAAATTTTGCTCCCCTACAACTTCAAGGGCATTTCTGTCCATTTTGCAAAGCAAAGCATACAATAGGAATTGGCATCTGACCCATAATTCAGAATTGAGATTTATCAAAGGACCTCTATCACACATAATGATAATTTTACCTGGTGAACACTAGAGTTAACTGAAAGATCTGAATCCAAATCTTAATTCTTATATTTTGTAGCTTTGTAGATGTGGGTGAGTTTTTGAGTTTTTATTCTCCCACCTTTAGAAGGAACCAGCAATAGGAACTGACACATAGGATTAATGTAGGGATCAAATGAGGATTTACATAAAGTGTTTAAAAACAAAGTGCTATGTATTTGTTGTTAGAGTGGTTGAGAAGGCATAGGTCTTTAACACCACGCTTTGCAAAAAGTATCTGGTTCTTCTATTTTCTGTGATATGCAAATAAAAGTTGATCTTTCAGGAGACTACATCTCCCCAAAAATAATTTTTTTCTTTACTCAGAAAAATAGATAAATGATTCAGAAATACTTAGGAAGGGAATGCCAATTTTATTAAAAATATTTGGTAATGCTTTAATTCAGTGGTTTGTGGTTCTACCTGTAGTTCCCTTTTCAGTTTCACATCCAGTTAGACATTTAGAAAACTGGAAGGCTCGTTTGTTTATTTCTCTGTTTTTGAATGTTTTAGAGGGTGGTTTACGCTTTTAAATTATTAAAAATCTGATTAATTGGTTCACAAATGGTTTTCGTTTTTAAAAAAAACTGTACTGATTAAATTGATGTATAGTTCAAACACTGAATTACTGTTTTAAAAGTTTGATAATACTATTACCAAATTTAAAATCAGAAGAAGTCATAACTAAGAATCCTTCTTTAAGATTCTTGGTTGAAAAATGGATTTGATCATTGTATGTACGCACATGTTAACTTGAATTTAAGTATCATTGTTACACTCACACAATATCTTTTTATCGCTAAGTTGTAACCAGAAGAAATGCTATTTGGTTTTTTCATATAAAAATATAATCCAGGGCTTCCCTGGTGGCGCAGTGGTTGAGAGTCCACCTGCCGATGCAGGGGACACGGGTTCGTGCCCTGGTCCAGGAAGATCCCACATGCCGCAGAGCGGCTAGGCCCATAAGCCATGGCCGCTGAGCCAGCATGTCCGGAGCCTGTGCTCCGCAACGAGAGAGGCCACGACAGTGAGAGGCCCACATAACGCAAAAAAAAATATATATATATATAATCCAAGTGGAACTTAATTAGTTGAAATCGTGTTTTGTTTTATTCATGGCCTCGGTGTGAAGGGCGTTCGCTTTGTTGGCTCGGCCCAATACTCTCCTGCAGCCTGGTCGATTTGTGGTGATGTGCTGTCTCTCTGTCCTCAGCAAGAGGGTAAAGAGTAAACACAGATTGCTCTCGTTGAATTTATAAAATATGAACTGGAAATCAAGTTACGAAGGACACCGTGACTTACAGGAAAGGTTAGGACACAGCAGAGTAACAACACTGAAACAAAATGAAGCCCCACCTAAGATCCTAAGAGAGGGTCCCATTCCATCATGGCAGACTAGTTCCCCTCTTCCCAAGACCACCCCTTACCATCCTGATCTCTGTCTCCATTTTTCAGGACCTCTCTGGATAGGACACTGAAGCATCCTCGTTTTTGAAAGTATGTTGTCAGTGACCTTGCCACGTATATGGCTTTACCTTTTGCCTATGAGAAAACTTCCAAATCAATCTATGATGTCCTGAAAAACAACTTCAGGGCGATGAACTACAGGTAGAATCAGAAATGAGTGTACTTAGTTCAGCACTGAGAAGTGGACACAGTATAAATGGAAAAAGCTCTATAGATAGGCACAACTCAAAAAGATAGTTGCAGAATACTAATAGCCACAAATCAGAAGACAGTCTTATGTACAAATAGTGCTTTATCTATCCTTTTGACTTTGCTGTCAGTAGCCATTTTCAAACACAAAAGAAGCAATAATCTTAAATACTTTGGAGCAAAGGAGTGTTTTATATTTTTTATGGCCAAAAGCCTAGATCAAGGTCAACTTTTGGTATTAAGCCCAAGTTTAACTGATGGTGGGTCAAGGTATTCAGTCAGCGACACACAGAGAATATCTGACATGCAGATATTTTGTGATATGTCCTCGTAGTTATTGCTTCATGTGAAACATACCTGAAGCTAATAGAAGGGAATTTCTTACTTGAATTGAGGAATGGAAAGCTTTTAGAAAACATAATATTATTCCCTCCAACCAACACAAAAATCCATGTGACTGTGATAATTTAACTAATAAGTACTAAGTGGATAAATTCTAGCAACTTCTATGTACAAGCTATGAAATTTTTAATGTCTTTAACGAAAAGGTTTTAAAATACAGTTGGAACGGAAATATTTTCTGACATATAATCCAATATCTTTTATTGTTTATAAAACGAATGATGGGAAACTAAATGTAAACCCAGATATTGTTTTTATCTCTATGAAAGCATAAATTCCTTATTATTAAGCAACTGCAAAATCTTTTTATGAGTTTAATGATGTGGCTGTTATAACACTAGGTTGAATAAACTGCTCATTCTTTTGTGTTTTTTGTGAGACAGTTTCATTAAGAACAGTTAAGTTGCATTATGTGAAGCTGTGATCAGAAATATTTCTCGTTTAAATTGTAAAATGTCTGAACAGCATAGTATTGGGGAGAATTACATCTATATTAGTTAGAAGACTGAGTTTCCACCCTTGGATTTTTAGCAAAAATATTTTCATTATGTCTTAATTTAACTTTGCATCTTTAACTTTTTATTTACAGTAGTATTTTTGTACTGGGTGTCAGGGAGGGAGAAATTTCCCCCTCTACCCCTCTTGAGCTCTTGTGGCTGGACTAATAATAAAATTGTTACAAGACAGATTAACAGGAGAAGAAACAAATTTAATTCATGTGCAAGGAGATCTCATAGAAATGGGACCTAAGAAGTGGCCAAAGCAGAAGGCTTTTATATTTTTTAGACAAAGAAACAATAAATTTAAGAGGAATTGACAGGACAAAGAAATGTAAGTGACATGGTTAATTAGTAAGGAATTTAAGCAAAGTTTGGGCTTGGGTAGTAAATTAAGAAAGAAGTAACAAGGTTTGTTTCTACAGGCTTCTGGGCCCGGAACCCCCTGTCTGGTGATAAGGTTGTCTTTCTACATCCTTGTTCAGAGAGGGTACCTTTCACATAGGAGATTTATTTCCTGCTTTCGGGAAACAGAGAGGAAGGTCAAAGTGTCCCTCTTACAATGGCTGTTTCTTAACTAACTTTAAAATAATCAATATGCCATTGAGGCATTGTTTGGGGCAGCCTGTGCTGGTCCCCAACATGGGTTTATTATTAAAGACTTGAGTTCTGAAAATTTGTGAGCAGCAAGTTCAAAGTGACCTTCAAGGTTAAGTGGAAATCTTCTCTTTTTTTCTAGCAAACTCCCTCTCTCACGGCTGTCTTTCCAGAACATTACCATTTTCTCAAGTTCTCTTTCTCACCCATTCTTGTGCCAATACTGTGGTGTTTACTTTTAACCCATCTGGGTCTTTATATTTAAAGTGGGTATGTAAAGTACAGTTGGATCTTGTTTGTTTGTTTGTTTGTTTTTAGCAATATAGTAATTTTTGTCTTTTGAGTGTTTATATTTAAATTGATAACTGATACAGTTGGTTTATTTTTTTTAACATCTTTATTGGAGTATAATTGCTTTACAATGGTGTGTTAGTTGCTGCTTTATAACAAAGTGAATCAGCTGTACATATACAATCCCCATATCGCCTCCCTCTTGCGTCTGCCTCCCACCCTCCCTATCCCACCCCTCTAGGTGGTCACAAAGCAGGGAGCTGATCTCCCTGTGCTATGCGGCTGCTTCCCACTAGCTATCTATTTTGGTGATACACTTGGTTTAACTCTATCTTCTTGCTATCAGTTTTCTACTAGTCCAATGTGTTCTTTATTTGATGTTATTTCTCCTTTCCTAACTTCCTTTAGAATAATCAAATATTTTTTATTGTTGCATTTTTCTCCTCTGTTTAGTTCTAGTTCTAATTCTTTGTGCTTTTGGTAGTTGAATACACATTTCAAAATGCCTTCTTATTACCCTTAAGTAAATACTTGCACCAATTTCTGAATGATACAAGAACCTTACACAAGCTTACGCCCATTTTACTTCTTCCCACCAAACTGGGACACCTTTGAGAGTGAAAAAGTTATGCTGTTAATAATTGTTACCAGAATTGGCATAGACTGGGAATATGTTGGGGCAATTCAGGACATGGAGAGATCCTGTGGACCCTGAACAACAAAATGGAGTCACTTACGTCAAAGGGATGTAAAGCGGAGACAAAGGTCATTAAGGACGCAGAACTTACACACATCCACACCTGGAGGCAACATAAACTTCTGATTTAGCCAACCAGTCAGGCCACCTGGAGCTCATTTTCTTCAGTCTCTGGAAACTGCAGCTTAACCACCAATCAGCTGTCGACAGGTAACTGAATGCCTGCCAACACCAACCCCTGTTCTGCAAAACAACCTAAGTTACTTCTCTGGAATGTCTTTGTTCTCTTTCTAAACCGCGCCATTTCTACTTCCCTTGGAGCTTATTTGAGTTGCTGCTCAAATCTGTGCTTCCCGAATTGCAGTTCCTAAGACCCTAAATAAACCCTTTTCTCATCTGCAGCTTTACGGTCAGGCCACCCAAGATGGCTGCCCTCTTGCTCTCTATCCATCCCCTGCTCAACCAGTGCCTGCTTCACCTGCACCTGCACCCTACTCACGTGACTAACCTTCCCGCATACTTGTCCCCAGAACCCAGCTTGTGATTGTTCTAACCTTTAGATCAGAACATCTCTACCACGATAGCTTATCAAAGGAGTGGTAATGGGTGTGCCCCTCTTCTAGTTTCCCTGGTAACTGATGGGCCAACCTGACATCAATTCCCCCTATAACTGGTAACCTCCCTCTCCTCCAGGGAGCAAAGACTGCCACCATGTCCTGCCCAGCACCTACCCAAGCCTCCCACCTTGGCTGAAGTTCTAGTTTATTTGGGTGTCCTCTGTTCCTGGCTTCGGTTCTTGGGACTTTGTTTCCTGTTTTGTCTTGGTGAGTAATTACTCCTGGCTTAATGGGAAGTTTGTTTTAAGGGTGAGACTGTTGCAGCCTCCTCCTAGTACTCTTGCTGGTTTTATGTACAAGAACTATGGTCCCCGGCTTCCCTGGTGGCGCATTGGTTGAGAGTCCGCCTGCCGATGCAGGGGACGCAGGTTCGTGCCCCGGTCCGGGAGGATCCCACATGCCGCGGAGCGGCTGGGCCCGTGAGCCATGGCCGCTGAGCCTGCGCGTCCGGAGCCTGTGCTCCGCAACGGGAGAGGCCACAACAGTGAGAGGCCCGTGTACCGCAAAAAAAAAAAAAAAAAAGAAGAACTATGGTCCCTCAGCCTACGAGTACTTATCTCACTGGACTATGATTACCTGGGATGATTTACAATTAAACTGGCCAACTTGGGGCTCCTTTGAAATTCCTAAGTTATTTGACCTGGGCAGTCCATTAGAAAAAGGATGTAAGACAAAGCAGTCCAAATGGGAAGCTTATTTCAATGGCATTTTGAGACCTCAAAATGAGTTAGCTGTTCCCAAATTGCTTCCCTCCAGGATACTAACTCCAAATTATCTAAGGCTAATTCTGACTAAACTCAAAGAATACTGACTAAACTCAAAGAAACTACTAAATGTTACCCTAATGTTCCTCTGTCTCTGTTTTCTTCTCCTGCTGGTGCCCACCTCCTCCACTTCTCTCAGCCCATCCCCCTCTCTACCCAGCTCTCAAATTTCCCTTCTATAATGCTGAGGTTGATTCCTCGCAAAAGACTAGCCAGACTGCGCCCTGCTGTAATGACAGCCCCTTTGAAAACCATGTGTAAAATGTAGTTGAAGGGTGGATCAATGTTATCTCTTACAAATCTTTGCAAAACTGGAAATGCAGCTCCAGAGGCAGTTCAAATCCCACCCATTGCTTTCCACTGAGCCCCACACCTCTCCTATTTATTTAAAAAGTCATGTAACCTCTTCGGTAGCTCTTATCCAGACCATCTCCAATTCCTAAGACTGAAAAATAAGGAAAAGAGACCGCTTTAAACACAAACTGCTGAAAGGATTCTCTCCCAAACAGCCTCCTTAAAATTGCTTGTCAAGGTCAAATAAACATCTTAAAAGCCTTCTCCACAAGTAATAAAAGACTTCAGCCATCTGAGTGGGTAGACTTAATTTATTCTAACAGTTTTTTATAAACTAGTGAGTTTTGTATTGTACCTGATTCGTGACTAAAATTTTAAAATGAAAACTATGGTATTTCTATCTGTATGTATGTATGTATGTACGTCCATATACGTTCATTATAGATGTGGTATTTTTCTACCTTTGGATGGTATAGCCAAAATTAATTTGTAAGAGAGTTTATTTATTTGGATTAAACAAATAATAAGCACTTATATAAAATTCTCAGAAATAGAAACAAACCCAAATGTTTTTCAAGTTCCCATGATCAAGGATTAATCCTTAGTAAATAAAAGCTAGTTTAAATTTGGTTTACTTAATACAGACAAGTCTTTAGAATTATTAACATTAAGTATAATACTTTCACTGTACCTAGGATTACTACAAATTTTTCAGCAAGAAAAATAACTTGGTAAGTTGGAATTTTCATAAGTAAACTAAATGTAAATGAGATAAGAATTTTTAGGTGAACCTTTAAGAATAATTATGCTTTTCTGTTATGAATACCTAAAAATAGTTTCCCCAAATCTTTCTGGTAACTTGAAACTTTAGAGTTTTGCTAGGTTAAGTTAAATGATGGGAATTCATTGGAAGTCTATGTTATTTCAAAATAAGATAAAATACTGAAACGTTGTTAAAGAAATCTAAGTTTACCTACTTTTGTCTTACTACAGGAAAACTAAAGACGTTTGGGTCTATTAGAAACATGTTTTGTACCACTTTGAGAAAAAAATACTGGTATAACAAACAGTTCACAATTGCTTAGTTTTTACTAAAAATTAAGGTTTCTAAGGGTTAAGAATTCTAATTAATATATGTACTTAAAACTACTAAAATTAATAAGGAAAACAATTTCATATGCAAGGAAATTTTTTTAAAAGGTCTAAGGAATGGAAGACCCATTTTGTTAAGAAGAAGAAAATGATTTTGTCCTAACAGCTGGTTATTTCTAAATGGGAAAGAAAGAAGGAGACAAATAAAATGGGCGTAGAAAGTTGTAAAAGGCTTGTGGAAAAAGGGATCTTTAGAAAGGAATTTTATGTGTGGTCAGGACTGGCTGAAATTGGATTAAATTAAGTAAATGAGTTTTAACTTCTCGGAAATATTTTTTTTTTCTTTTAACATCTTTATTGGAGTATAATTGCTTTACAATGGTGTGTTGGTTTCTGCTTTATAACAAAGTGAATCAGTTATACATATACATATGTTCCCATATCTCTTCCCTCTTGCGTCTCCCTCCCACCCTCCCTATCCCACCCCTGTAGGTGGTTACAAAGCACCGAGCTGATCTCCCTGTGCTATGCGGCTGCTTCCCACTAGCTATCTACCTTATGTTTTGTAGTGTATATATGTCCATGCCTCTCTCTCGCTTTGTCACAGCTCACCCTTCCCCCTCCCCATATCCTCAAGTCCGTTCTCTAGTAGGTCTGTGTCTTTATTCCTGTCTTACCCCTAGGTTCTTCATGACATTTTTTTTTCTTAAATTCCATATATATGTGTTAGCATACGGTATCGGGAATATTTTTGTCTGTTGTCTTTATAAATCTCCGCCATTTTTACTTCCCTGAGAGCACGTTTGAGTTGCTACTCAAATATTCCTCCTGAATTGCAATTCCTAAGAGCCCAGATAAACTCTTATTTGTAGTTTTCTGCGTTTCTTGGTTGACAAGCCTGTTTATGTGGCCCTCCTCTGACTAGAACATACCCCTTTCGAAACTGCCACTGTTGTGAACAAAATCAGCACAGAGTAACGATGGAGATAAGTTGGGGCCGGGTCGGGGCCGGGAGGGGGTCACAGATCATGAGCCCAGTCCTTGATCTGCCACTTTCTAACTGTGTAATTTTTGGCAAATTAATTAAACTGTGCTGCCTCAGTCTCATCACCTGTGAAACAGGGATTAAAATGTGATCAGATGAGATCAAACTCATGTAGATGTTATGAGGATTTTTTAAAAAAAATGCTGAGGGGGCTTCCCTGGTGGCACAGTGGTTGAGAGTCCGCCTGCCGATGCAGGGGACGCGGGTTCGCGCCCCGGTCCGGGAGGATCCTGCGTGCCGCGGAGTGGTTGGGCCCGTGAGTGGTGGCCTCTGAGCCTGTGCGTCTGGAGCCTGTGCTCCGCAGCCTGTGCTCCACAGCAGTGAGAGGGCCGCGTACCGCAAAAAAAAAAAATTGCTGAGGGCACAAGACACTGCCTGGCATATAATAGTTACTTAACAAACGGTAGCAATATTTTTCCCCATCGTTTTTTTCATAAACACATACTTGCCTTAGCTGAAGTTTACAGTTTGCATTTTTGAGAATCCCCTGTTGTTCAAAGATTGGGAGGCACTGTCCCACCAGCCCAGCAGGAATGGCCTTCAGTCTGTCCCTGCTACTGATCTTTCTTAATGCACATTGAGCACAACACCCTTCTGCTTGCAAAGCTTTACAGGTTGGCCACCTGTTTGAGAGTTAACCTAATAACTGAGATCAACATGCCAAAGACACTTTATTTTTTTATTTTATTTTTAGTATTTTTTTAAGATTTTTCTTTTTTTTTGATGTGGGCCATTTTTAAAGTCCTTATTGAATTTGTTACAATATTGCTTCTGTTTTATGTTTTGCTTTTTTGGCCATGAGGCATGTGGCATCTTAGCTCCCCAACCAGGGATCAAACCCGCACCCCCTACATTGGAAGGCGAAGTCTTAACCACTGGACTGCCAGGGAAGTCCCTGCCAAAGACACTTTAGAGGTAACATTTCTCCAGTCAGAATCACGAAGTGCTACAATGGTGGTTCTCATCCCCAGAGAGGCATTTTTAAAAATTCGTTGGATGTTTTTTGTCATAACCATGATTGAACATACAGTCACTTCTGCTATAATGCTTGTTTTGAAACCATAAATTTATTCCAAGGAAATCAATATATTAGGGAACACATTTAGCATAAGGTGAATGTCACATTTGCTTTTTGCAAAATTTCATCAGTGGGAAAGCTAAGATAAGGTAAATGACTGCATCCGGATGAATCCAGATGCATGAGAATACACAAAATACACACACACACACACACACACACTTCAAACATCTACCAGCTACCTCAGTTTACCATGTATGTTATCCTAATGTTATCCTACAAAGTTATGTTTTATTGTTCTTTGGCATTTGTGAATATATATATATAGACACAGACAAAACACTTTTTCAACATCACAAGTCTGTTTAAGCATTCTGGTTCAAAACTCCAAGTAGTACTTACAAAAGAGAAACCACTTGAGGATCCTAATGGAAATTGTCAATTATCCTATTGGTGCTAGTAGTGTCGGGTTTAGCGGTTTCCAACATCACTGCAATTTCCAAAGTCTTCAGTTGCCAGATGAAACTCCCACTGCAGATGAGAAAGCTGGAAAAGAATTTCCAGCAATAATACATAAGTTAATTAAAGCAGAGGTTATACATTGGATCAAATTTTCAATTTTGATGAAATAGATATCTGTTATAAACACACGCCGTGAAAGACCTGAATCTCAAATTCAAAAACGTGCACTGGGATTAAAGGCTGAGAAAGAGCTCTGAAAGGATAATGAGTCATACCTGTCTGCATCTGGTGTTACAATTCAGAAAACCCTCCTTCTAGTACCTCACCATCATTTTCAAGTTGCAGCCCTTCCCGTGCCCACTTCCCCAAACAAACTCCAGGTCTTTTGGAAGGTAAAGTGCCGTATTTATCCTAGATTTTTTTTCTTTTCCTTTTTCTTTTTTTTGGCTGCGTCACGCAGCATGTAGGATCTTATTTCCTGACCAGGGATTGAACCTGTGCCCCCTGCATTGGAAGCGCGGAGTCCTAACCACTGGACCGCCGGGGAAGTCCCCTATCCTAGGTTTTATGCACTTATTACCATTGAACATATATAAAATTGTGCTACCCTTTTTATTAGGTTTCTGTCTTTAAACATGTTGATGACAAAACTTAGCCCATTCTTCCCTATCATAAAACCTATGGTTCTTAACTGCAGAATTTTGCATAGTAAGTGTTTTTTAAGGAGTGTGTGTGTCAGGTTAAAGTAGAACTAGCTGTACCACTGATACCTAGTGTGCAGATGCTAGGAGTGCTAGACGTTGCCTATGTGGGAAAACCCCCAAATTTTATGTTGGCCACTGCTTCCCAGTGTCCCTTTTGGCATAAGCATAGATGAAAAACTATATATAATTATCGGAGCCTAGAACCCAACTCAATTTTACATATAGACTAAAAATGTTTTCGGTTGTAAGGTCATAAAAATAAACCATGGGAACAAATAAACTCCATAAATTTCCAATTATAGGATTACCTATAATTTAGGTTATTACAGAATAATGTTAAAGATGGCACAAAGCCTTCTAAAATTAACAAAAATGTACCTACCAAGAACACAGTTTTGGAACTTTGAGGTTCACGTACAGTACTCACTGGAGGAGCACGTACCTGTAGACTCACTAATTTTGATTTCTGCTGTTGTCCTCAATTCCAGCGCCAACTTCTCTCTGTTATGTGCATTAAAGTTTATTGTAGGCTCAACAAAAAGTTTACAGTTTGATGCCAGCATTTATTAGTGGTGTTACAAATCAATTCCAAAAAAAAAAATACGTTGGAAACACAATAGTCAGCACAAGCACAATCCAATAATTTGTGAGCAGTGTTGGCCACTTTCCACGGAGGAGTGCCTGGGGAGAATGGAGGGGAAACTTCACAGCTAAGTAGTCACTGGTCTTTTCACTTATTGGCTTTTAAATAGTGCAATATATTGTAGAGATATCCCCAGGTAAAGCAGGGGTGAAAAGGGCCTCAAAACATGGAAAAAGTAGAATACTCATCTCTATAATGTTCAATAAAATAATTCATTTCTGATATACGATGAGAAGAATCATGGCCATGTGAGTTTGAAAAAACTCACCATAATATTAAGACTTTTGGCGATTTTCTCATAGCTGGGACATTTGTGATTTAAATCACCTAATTTAGTTCTTTGCTCCTTTTCCTTTTCAATAATGTTTTTTTCTTTGTTTTATTCTAAAGCAACTGTGTATGTGTTATCCATTCTTTAATAGAGATAATAGATTAAATGGAAATGCCAGTGATTTATGATGATTGCTTCTTTGACATATGTAATTTAACTCTCTTGGTTATTTGAGATTCTATTGCATTCAGTTACTTAAAAAATATTTTCATGTGTAACTGTACATGTGACCTTATAATGCATTTCATTTGGAAAATGAGGCATCACCTAAAGTAGTATCTTTTTAAAAAATTCCCAGGACAGTAAATGAGAATTGATAAAGCGTGCATTCATTTCAACTCAATTCCAAAACCTTGCTACATGTTCAGCCATAAACTAGGTGCTACATGGAATACAAAAGAATTCTACTTTAGACCGTGTAGGTGACAGTATGCAGTCTCTGAGCATGAATAGTTACATTATTTGCTCATGAACAAAGACATACACCTTGGGACTGAATATGAATCTTTAAAAATCGAACTTGGGATATTAACAAATGAAAGATCAGATTTTCCTGCTAAAAGCAGAAAATGAACAAAATAAACAAACAGATTTTAAAAGACAAACCCACTGGGATAATATGAGGAAACTGGGTGGAATAAGAAATAATCAAGGACCCAATTTTCAACCTGGGTGTTCAGAAGAGGGAATGTTAATGCTTCAGCGACAATCATGTAAGATAGCTTTTTAAAAATAATTCAGTATAACAAATACCAATGTCAAGATAATTGCTGAAAAGCAAAGACGTCTGAAAATATTTGCTAAGCTAACTACAATTCTTCTTTTAAAACACTCAAGAATTGAATTTGTAAATCTAAGAAAAATGGGGACATTTAATCTTTATGGAAACCCCTAAAAATGAGTTCTGATTCATTTACAAGGAGCCAGTAAATTTACAGTGCTGGCCTTTCAGGGAGGTGCATAAGCCCCTAGGTTTCTATAGATGGGCATGAAGTGATGGTCTTGGCGAGGGTGGCAGTCATCTTCTGGGGTACGTGGCAACAGACAGCAGGGCACTAGTTTCTGGAAAGATCTAAGTAGAAAAAGAAGTAGAAAGACCCCACTCCCAGGAAACTAGAGTACCTCCTGAGCACCACAGGAGAGATTCATGTGCTCAGAAAAGAGAAATTAAGAGGGAAGTTTGAGAATCAAATAGACCCAGGTTCCAATCCAGACATATGATTTGGAGAAGTTACTATACCTCTCTAGTTTTAGTTATCTAGGCAGTAAAATATAGAAAACTGCAGTACATATTCTGTATACTACTTTTGAGAATTTAATATGGTGCTTGGCATATAATAAACGTTGTCCCCCCAAAATGCAGCTTGTGTACTAAAGTTGGTCTAATGTTGTGCTGATAGAACTAAGGAAAAGATGGAAGACAAAGGTTAGGGCAAAGCTAAATGTGGCAGGGGGGTGTTGATGGCTCCAAAGATAAAAGGATGAAAGGGCAAGTGAGGGCTGGTGAGCACAGCAGGTGACCACAGGAGCCAGTAGGGACTGGGTGAAGGAGATGCAAGGGTACCAGGAATGTCTTCAAATCATTAAGAACTGTGTTTGGATGGATATGTCTGCCTTTTCCCCTCCCCTGAGGACAGTGTCCATAGCTTTCACTGGCTTCTCAAAGGAATACGTAACTCAATTAAAAAGAGGAAACGCTGGGAGAGCATTTTCCTCTCTTCATGATTAAAGCACTGCAGTGGAAGACCAATTCATTCTCTTATTTTTAGGGGGCTTCTTTCCTGCCACAGCCAGCTCATTTAAGTAAAACAAACAGGTGCATGGATCTGCACAGCATGTTCATGGCTACTGAGTGTGAACTTGGGCTTCTCTCTGCAAGAAGTGCGATCAGCTGAAGAAGGTGTGACTGAAATGAAGAGATAGACTTTGACATTTACAGAAAAAAGATTGTCTGAGATTCAAAATCTGCGGTTGCATTTCGTGATCGTGGTGCTACTGAATCTTTTATCAAATTTGAAATTGTTTGCATTCGTGAGTACATAGCATTCTTGCCAGGTAAAGCTACTTTAATTTGGTGAGCTCAGGCCTGGAGTGTATTTTATTTCTAAATTTATTACTTTTCTCAAATTTATTCAGTTCAGGAGGTTGTAAAGTGGATGCCGATGCCTCTTATAAGGTAAAGATGTTGTTTACTTTGGCCAGCTTCAAACGCTTTTGGAAGGAGCTGGGTGTCAATAAATACAAATATAGTTGCACTGACTTCAATTTGGTAGAAAGAAATTTGGTTCTGATACTTTGAACTGCAGTTTTTAGCTCATGACCCCACTCCTCAGCTGTAATTCTACAAAAATTTTCCATTAAGGGCAGAGCACATTAATTTTATCTTTGAGCTAATATGTACACTTTATTGAAGTCTTTCATACGTTTTTAAAATTGTTATTGTTTTTTAGACTATCAGATGTAAAAATATATGAAGTCTATTCAAACATGGAATAACTCAGATTGTTGCTGCTTAATAATCCTTTTCTTTTCAGTGAGATCATTCAAGTTTTGTTTCTCCCCTAATATGAGCTCTCAACGAGCTTAAGCAACCAGGGGTGACATCACATCAAGTCATCTGGCTCAGGATAAATTTAGACAATATTTCTTAGTAACTGTTTTGGCTGAAATTCATACAGAATAACATCCTAATAGCTATTAATATGGTGAAAAGTTCACTGTCATCTATCAGAATGCATAGCACCCAAAGAAGATTCACCATCGTACAGTTTCATTAAATTAGCACCTTTGACCCAAAAGTTCCAATACAAGAATTAACAAGAATAAAAACATTTTTGCATCAAACCAAAAAGTCCATGACATACCAGATCCATCTATGTCCCTTCATACATACATGGTCAATAGCTTTGTTTCCTTTTCATTACAACATTTTTTTTACATTAATATGTTTTATTTGGGAAGATTGTTCATATATATTTAAAGGTTTCTAGTTAATAAAATTCTGTTTATTCTGATGGGAAGCTCAAACAAGTCTTTTTTAAAAATTTCTGTGCTTTATTGAGAAAAGGAACATTGACATCAAAAACGTCGCCACAAACCCAAATCAGGTCTCATATCTGTGATGTTATTCGTGATGACTAAGGTGATTATTGGTGAGCCTGGCACAGTGTAAGATCTGAAAGTCTTTCTGAGCCACCAGGAAATGATTAAATTATTGAGATACAGAGGATATAATATGAAATCAGAAGAGCTGTTTTAGGCTACTGACTCGTCCACTTACTGACAGATCCTTTGTGCACTTTCCCCAGTCTCCCCTAATATTGAAATTTTACAAAAAATGGCACATTATCATCACCAGAATATTTGCATTGAACTTATTCACTCACCCAGTTTTACTTGTTCTCATTTATGTGTGTGTGCATTTAACTGCATACAATTTTATCCACTACCACAAGGATCTCTTCTGTTGCCCTTTTATTATCAAACCTACCTTCCTCGGCCCCTCCCCCATCACTAAGCTGTTCTCCATTTCCAAGTTTTGTCATTTCTAAAATGTTATACGAAATGGAGTCATACAGTTTGCAACATTTTAGGTTTGGCTTTTTTTCACTTAGCATAATTACCCAGAGATTCACTCCAGTGACTGCTTGTATCAATAGTTCATTCTCTTTTATTTCTGAGTAGTATTCCACGGTGTTGATGGAATAGCATTTGCTAAACCATTCATCTGATGAAGAACATCTGGATTGATTTCAGTTTTGCATTTTTGTGAATGAAGCTGCTATGAACACTCAAGTACAGGTTTTTATGCAAATGTTTTCATTCCTCTGGGTTAAATGCTCAGGAGTGCCATTGCTACGCCACATGATAATTGCGAAACTTTTTCCAGAGTGGCTGCACTATTTTACATTCTAATGTGCAGTGTCTGAGTGGTCCAGTTCCTCCACATTATCACCGGCATTTGATATTATCAGTATTTTAAAAACTTTATCCATTCTGACATCCTTGTAGTGATGTCTTATTGTGGTTTTAGTTTGCATTTTCTTGATGGCTAAAGATGTTCAGCATCTTTTTTTTTTTTTTTTTTTTTTTTTGGTGGTACGCGGCCTCTCACTTGTTGTGGCCTCTCCCGTTGCAGAGAACAGGCTCCGGACGCGCAGGCTCAGCGGCCATGGCTCACGGGCCCAGCCGCTCCGCGGCATGTGGGATCTTCCCGGACCGGGGCACGAACCTGTGTCCCAAACCCGTGTCCCCTGCATGGGCAGGTGGACTCTCAACCACTGCACCACCAGGGAAGCCCTGTTCAGCATCTTTTAATGTGCTTATGTACCATCTGTATATCTTTCTGGGGGAATTGTCTCTTCATCTCTTTTTGCCTATTTTCTATTTTAATTGTGTGTTCTTTCCTGTTGAGTTTTGGGAATACTTTTATATGCTACACATTAGTCCTGTGTTGGATATCTGATTTACAAATAATTTCTTCCAGCCTGTAGTTTATCATTTAATCTACTTAACACGGTCTTTTGCTAAGATGTTTTAAATTTAGGATAAAGTCTAATTTATCAAGTTTCCCTTTTATCGATTGTGCTATTGATGTCAAGTCTAACACTTCCTTTGTTTTGCTCTAGATCCTTAAGATTTTATCCTATTTTTTCCTAAGAATTTTATAGTTTTACATTTTATATTTAAACCCACATAATTAACCAAATTTGAGTTAATTTTTGTATCAAGTGTGAGGATAGGTCAAGCTTCATTTTTTTTTGCTTGTGGTTGTCCAATTGCTGCAGCACCATCTGTTAAGAAAACTGTGCTCGCTCCACTGAAGTGCTTTTGCACTTCCATCAATATTAAGTTATATTTGCGTGGGTTTATTTCTGGGTTCCCCTTTTCATTCCAGTGGTCTATATGTCTGTTCCTCCAATACTAGACTATCGTGAGTACTGTAGCTATAAAGTTTGACTTTTTTGGTGAGAGTAATTTTAATCATTTCATTCTTCTTTTTCAAGATGATCTTAGCTCTGGTAGAGTCTATGAATTGCCATATAAATTTTAGAATAACTTGACCATGTCTATAAAATCTCCTGCTGGGATTTTGATAGGAATTGCATTAAATCTACAGGCCAATCTGAGGAGAATGGCCATCTTTACTACATTCATGAGTGTAACATGAGCATGCATGTCTCTCTATTTATTTAGGTCTTCTTTTATTTATTTTGTTAAGATTTTGTAATTTTCAGCATACAGATCCTGCACATGTTTCCTCAACTATAAACCTAAGTATTTTTTTTCCTTTGGAATGATTATAAATGGTGTTAGGCTTTTGATTTCAGTTTCTGCATGTTTACTTTTAGTATACAGAAATGTGATTAAATTTTGTATGTTGCTCTTGTATTCTGTGACATGACTGAATGCACTTATTAGTTCTATGAGTTTATGTGTAAATTCCTTGGGATTTTCTATGTAGCTAATCATGTTGCCTTTAAATAGAGATAATTTTATTTCTTCCTTTCGCACTGGCATGCCTTCTATTTCTTTTTCTTCCCTTACTGCACTGAGTAGAGTTTATAGCATTATGTTGAATAGCAATGGTAAGAGGAAACATCCTTGTCTTATTCCTGATCTTAGGGGGAAATCGATCAGTCTTTTACCAGTAAATCTAATGGGTATATTCAACTGACATGTTCTTGAACAAATCAGATCATCAAATTGTATTCTGACTCATTTTCGCATCTGTAAAAATAGGGAGAATCATAGAAAATATGTCTCTGAAATCTGTTTCTAGATAAACCAGTGATGGTGTGAAAAATGTAAACTAGCAAATGAGGGAGTTATTTTGGCAAAGACTCTCATGAGATTTTGAACCAGAGGTTTCTTCAAGTTCACCAAATCAATAAATACTCAGAATATCTCACCATGTGACTTTAGGCTTTAGACATTTCAGTCTTCTCCTTGTCAATTTCCTATTCTATAATTCAACTTTTTAAAATGGATCTCAAAGACTCTTCCAGTTTTCTTTAACTCTGTGTTTTATAAGCTCTATTCTGGGCATTAGGTCAGATACAACGGTTGAGACTGTTCTATATGTGTTTAAAATGTAGTTACAGACATAAGATCTATACATGTAAAAATATTATTTAAGATATATTGTTAGAATCAAATTGTGGTCAAATATA
Organism: Globicephala melas; assembly: GCF_963455315.2. NCBI lineage: Eukaryota > Metazoa > Chordata > Mammalia > Artiodactyla > Delphinidae > Globicephala > Globicephala melas. Next base: position 13,472,506 of record NC_083330.1, read on the forward strand.
TGAATGAAAGCTTGCTAACTCCATGAGAGTAAAGACTGAGGAGTTGATTTTAATACACTATTTATCCCCAGTGTCTAGAGTAGAGGCTCAATGAACATTTGCTGAATTAATAATGGGTAGCACAGTAGAATTATAAAAGTTACATTTGATATGGTGCAATTTCCAATGAACAAAGAAGCATAGCTAACTAATCAAAATGGATGCCGGTTGGTATGCTGTACCAGTGTGCACCCTTGATATGATCCATGGGTGCAGATCCAGGAGAGGGAGAAATTGTTGGGTGGCTAGAAGAGGTGCCAATGGAGCTGGGCTTCAAAGATTTGTAGATTTCAAGTGCAGGGGGAGCGGGATGGTATTTAACTAGGGGAAATTATTTGATTAAAAGCACCAAGGTTAGAGTTCTGGAGAAAGCAGAACAATCTGGTTTAACTGGAGGATAGGAAAAGGGATTTTTAAATGTAGTTTGGCATCCAGGTATTGGAGGGTCTGACACTTATTACTTTTTACTGTTATCTAAATATTCGTGTACTTTTCCTGCTTCAAAACAATAATAACAATAAAACAAAAACTTCTGAATGTATTTTTTGATCATCTTCCTTTTCATTATATTAGGTTAATTAATTTTTAGAAGTTCAGTTTTAAAAACCATTAACCATTTAATAAAAAGTGGAATAATGGTTCAAAATATAGAAATTATTTATTATAGCAATACTTAAATGTTCTTATAAAATCAAATGAAACCTATTACCAATATTAAAAAACTGAAGGAAAGACATTGGCATATCTTGACCATGTTTTTCTTAGAGCCTGTATAACCTATATTGGTTATCTCTTTCTATAGGAGGAAATGAAAACAGCTAGTAAAGTTTTATGTGGTATGAGTAATAAAGAGAGTGGGAGGGTCACTTTATGTGCTTATAAATAAATCATATTAAGACTCCTTCATATGTTTTACAGTCCTCCTCGACCCTGTTTTGATCTAGAAGGCATTGAAGAGAAAAGCAAGTGGGAGCCATTATTTTGTTACATAGAAGAAAGGACTAATAATTGTTAAATCCAGGACTTGGCCTCTCTTCTCTTTTTATGTTTTCCCAGCACTATCAACTGGGACACAGACTGTCTTCTATCAGAATCTGGAAAAGTGAGACTTAATCACTGATTTTAAAAATATCTGAAAAGGGGCTTCCCTGGTGGCGCAGTGGTTGAGAGTCCGCCTGCCGATGCAGGGAACACGGGTTCATGCCCTGGTCCAGGAAGATCCCACATGCCGCGGAGAGGCTGGGCCCGTGAGCCATGGCCGCTGAGCCTGCGCGTCCGGAGCCTGTGCTCCGCAACGGGAGAGCCCCGCGTACCGCAAAAAAATATCTGAAGGAAAAATTATTATTATAGAAACAGACAAAAACACACATTTCACTATTTGATTTGAACCTGGAATCTTATCGTATACATTGTATATACTGGCAAAGAAAGCCTGTGATAAGCGAGGCACCAAAATGTTTTTCTCGCTTAAGCAATACACAGGAGATCTCAAAACTGCACTATTGTGTTTTCTTCCACCCAATAGCACAATTGTTTCTTTCTAGGAAAATCAAAAGATAAAGGGTTGCCTCTAAATGATGAAAATGCAAATGTGGCATTCAGTCTTATTGTAACCTAAGTTCCTTTCTTTCTCTTAAATTGGGAAGGTTTGACCCACCAAAATAATACAACGCATTCACCTTAAGAATTGCTTTCATGCCTTTAAAACGTTAATCGATCATCTCCTAACTAATCCAACTTTTCCCTCTGAAGGGCCATTGCAATTATTGGAGGGGAACACAAAAGCGTTTGGAATCCTCCTTTTCTTTAGTTTTAAAAGATGCTAATCTCAATGGTAATCTCCATAGGCCAATTTGTTAAACGGAAAATTAGTTTAATACTTGGGGAGTAGAACTTTTAATTAGTTCAGCGCCAACATCATTGTGGTGTTTGACTAATTGCAGTCATTTTCCCTTTTAAATCCTTTTCTTATCTCCTGTATCTTTCCAAAGCCCTTTAGCATTCTGTGATTTTTTTTTACTATTATTTCATTCTTTCTTGTATCCTTATATCTGCTACGTGATCACTTACACTGCTCTTCGTGTCATTATTTTTTAATTTAGTAACATTTTTATTTAATCAAATAAATCCAAAATATTACCATTTCAAGATGTAATCCGCATACAAATGAATAATATATTTTATATTGATTTTTACTGAGTGTTCAAAATCCAGTGTATAATTTACACTTACAGCACATCTTGATTTCAAAGTTAAATTTTATCAGATTATTTGATCTGTATTTAGATGTTACAAGATTTACAGTTGAAAAAGAGATGCACGTGCCCAAGTTGCTCCAAATACACCTTAAAAATTTTCAATAACTGAATCAAATATCAGTTTTTAAAATTAAATATACACTAATGAAAATTAAATTTAAAAATCCCTTTCTTTTTATTGTAATAGAGCTGCTGTAAGATTTGCATATAGGTTTCTGTGTGAACATAATGTTTCATTCTTCTAGGGTAAGTATCCAAGAGTGGGAATTTTGATTTCTTAACTTGAGGCATTTCAGGATGAGGTTTTGCTTTGATTACCTAGACTACTAAGGCATTAAAGCCACCTCAATCTAATGACCTTTTTAATTTGACAATTCAGTTAGATTATTTTGGCATCATCTGCATTTCATTCTAAGATCTCTTGACCTTTTAAACTGCTTTCTAAAAATTCGTACATGTTAAGGTTCTTTCTTTGATCTGTAAAGTTCCAAGGGTTTTGATAAATGCATAGCATCATATGCCCACCACTACAGTATCATAAGAAATAGTTTCACTGCCTTAAATAAATCCTCTGTGCTTCACCTACCCTATCCAAACCCAACCACTGATGTGTTTACTGTCTCTATCATTTTGCCATTTCCAGAATACCATATAATTGAGATCATAAAGTATGTAACCATTTCAGACTGGCTTCATTTACTTAGCCATATGTATTTAAGATTCCTCCAAGTCTTTTTGTGGCTTGAGAGCATGTTGCTTTTTACCATCAAGTGAGACTTCAGTGTATGGATGTACTATACTTTGTTTTTCCATTCATCTGTTGAAGAGCAACTTGGTCACTTCTAGTTTTTGGCAATTATGAATAAAAATGCTATAAACATTTGGATGAAGGTTTTTGTGTGGACATTAGTTTTTAAATCAGTTGGGTAAATCGGGAGTATAATTGCTGGATCATATGGTAAGACTATGTTTAGCTTTGAAAGAAATTACCAAGTGGTCTTCAAAAGTACCACTTTGCATTCCTAGCAGAAATTAACAAGAGCTTCTATTGCTCTGCATCCTCCCCAACAATTGATATTGTCAGCTTTTTGGATTTGAGGGTAAAGTCTTAATCCAACATGACCGCTGTCCTTATAAGAAGAGGGAGAGGCACTCGGGAGGCATGCACACAGAGAAAAGCCCATGTGAGGTCACAGCGAGAAGGCAGCCATTTGCTAGCCAAGGGGAGCGGCTTCAGGAGAATGCAAACCTACCAACACTTATTCTCAGGCTTCCAGCTCCAGAACTGTGAGTAAACAACTTTCTGCATTTAAGCCATCCAGTCTGTGGTATTTTGCTTTGGCAGCCCTAGCAAGCTAACATACTAGGTTTCATATGTTTTTCTTCTAGAAGTTTTATAGTTTTTAATTTGATATTTAGGATTATGATCCATTTTGAGTAAATTTCTGGGACAGGTGTAAGGTCCATGTCTGAGCCAAGCAGTGTAGATACTACAAGATGTCATTTTTATTCAGGAGCTAGGGGAGAGTCAAGTCATATAAATTCCTACTCTAAAATCTTCACACCTAACTTTCCAAGATTCACATTTTCTTACATAGACCAGCCTCCTCTCGGTTTCTTCAGTTAAATCAAAAATACGTGTTCCTCTTTGCCCATGTATTTTTGCTTGTTAGTATATTTCTTGAGCTGTTTTCATATTATTTCTTTCCTTTCTGTGAATTTTTTTTTTAATTTGGAGCATCAAGTTGTAAAGATGTGTGTATTTACCTGACAATTATACTACAGTTAAGTTGAGAAGGGTGAATCAATAGCTTGTATTTGTTTTTAAAATTAAATTAATCCTGGACAAGAAAACAAACAAAAATACGGATGTAGAACTGTACCCACACCAATTATTGGAAAGACTTCTTTTTCTATTAAATTGTTCTTGCACCTTTGTCAAAAATCAGTTGACTTTTTGTGTGGGTATTATTATTTTAATATTTAAATAAGTGAATTTGAATTTAAAACTACGTATTATCTGCAATTATGGTAATAATCCACCTAGCTCAATATTAACTATAAGGCTATAAACGGATCTGTATAACTTACTGAATTATTTATCTCCAGCTTGATTTATTTTTTTCATAGATGAGTTCAGACTGATCGATTCCTTGAAGAGAATACTTCAATTTAAGGAAAATACTAATTATTTTGATTGGCATTTGGGCAGGCTGGCTCCAGGCCAGAATTTTGCATGTGATCTTTCAGGTCCAACCATAGGCAATTACAAAGTCCTTAGTTGAGAGACCCCACATCAGACCGGGTGCACAGACAGTGCACGCCAAAGGGGGTTGCAGTTAGACTCCACTCCAGTTGGACTCCACACTTCCCAGTCCTGCTTCCTGCACTTACCACACATGCATACTTTTGCCAGTGCAAAACTTTAACATGTTACAGTTGCTTTGATCACATTTTATCCTTTCTTCTTGTTTCTTTGATTCTCTACATTCCATCTGGTTATGTAAACATTCTCATGGTTTTAAATTTTCATTTTCTTCACATTGGGGTGAGGAAACTGGTGGCATACCTATTTTCAGAGATGTATTTCATTTGAGTGTAATGAAACTAACACTAGATACATTTAAAGCATAGACTCTATAATTTCACTTTTATTTATTTTCGGGATCTCAAGTCTAGTTCCTTGTAGCTATGAAGTATTGCATCTATTTGCAATCCTCAAAAGATTCTACGGAATTTTAAGCCAAATTTACTTGGAGAATATTTTTTCCTAATGCTTCAGTAGATTCGCACAACAGCTGCTGATTCTCCTTCAAACAGTTTGGTAACATGAAGATCTGGAAAAAGTACCACTCAGGGCTCCTTCTGTATACCAGGTCTGGAGTTTGCCACTTGTAATTGAAACGTAAGCCACCACAGATTATTTTATAAGTAGTAATTCCATCTCCATCACTGTGTAAAATCAACTACTTAAAAAGCTATTATATGTATTTATCCAGCTGACACCTGCACACATGAATACACAATATTTCAGAATGGAAACATATTTGCAAATTCATTACAGAACACATCTTTTCTCTCATATTAAATTCCACAACAGAAATCATAGTAGATAAAAGGGTAACAGACTCTATCCTACCTATAATGCATGCATTCAAGTTTATCAAATGAGACTCTAAATTATCATAACTTAGAATTTTAAATACTTGAATATAAAATAGCTTCAGCTAATACTTTCTTAAAATGTTGATGACACATATATATACACAATGCACACACATATGTATTCATTTTTTAACTAAACGCTATTCTATATTAAAAGTATCAGGTCTCTCCTGGGGCAATCTGAATCTTACTACAAAGAGAGTATAGAATGCCATTGATATGGATCTGTGTGGCCATTAATGGAGATGCTATCAGTTGGTAAGTTTGGTTTCAAAAAGTAATGTGTGTCCTTGCCTTTATGGAATTCACAAACCAGTAAGAGAGACATATAAACAAAGTTATTGGAAGAGAAAAAGTAAGTATATGAATAGAGGTAAGTGCACTGTTTCAGTTAAATATAGAAAGGATGAGTCAGAATGAGTCTGTCTGGATAAGTCAGAAGAACTCACTGAAGAGGAGATCACTGAGCTGAATAATGAAGGAAAGTAGAAGCTTTGTAACTAAATAGAGAAAGAAAGGGGGTATTTTAGGAAGAAAGTATATATTGTGTAAAGTCATGAAATTATGAAAGACTAAGATCTGTTTGACAGAAGGTAAGTAGTTTGGTATGGTTGTAACATAGGATTCACATGAGAAAGAAGAGCCTCTCTTACTGAGGATGAAATAAAGTTCCAATGAAAATAAAGGTAATTGGAATATCATACCATCCAGCACTTAAAACAAAATTTTAGGATTTTGAGGAGTTTCTGCTTGTTTGGTTTTGGTTTTGCTAATTAAACTGAAATATCTAATTCAGTCATTAAGCAAGTGTTCACTGAGAAAAGCCTGAGATAAAAGTAAAATAAAGTATACGCAACACACCTGAAAAAGGAATTTCATTAAAGATCTCTACCTATATGATTGACAACTACCTTAATTAACATATTTTCAGTGTGAAAATGATATGGGGGTATCTGACTATATAACGGACCCATCCAAAGGAAAAGGCCTGTAGGTATGCGTGTTTGAGGGTATCCCATCAACGTAATGAGGAAATCTCCACAAGATTGTCCTTAAGAAAAGTCAGCCACTCAGGAAGCTACAGCCACCAGCGTGGACCTTTTACTCTGCTTTTTAGTGCATCACTGTTAAAAATGAAAGTACAACCAAGGATCACCAGACGTTTAAGAAAGGTTTTAACATGAAAGGGACCCAAACAAATCAGTAGGAGAAAATCTTCAGAGGAAACAGAGAGAATGCAGAGAGTGGTAGAAAACTTCAAAAATGAGCTACTGGGGGCCCCACTTCCTGTGTGGTGCCCAAGTAATTTCCTACTAGACTGAACTTCCTGTATATTAGGTCTATAAACTCTGGACAACATATGAGAAACAACTACCTCAAGACACTAACGAATGAAGAAAAGTAGGTAGATTCTGGAAGGGAGATGACATTTGGAAGAAGACACCCCCCCCACCTTTTAAAATGGCTTTTAGCCTAAGAGCAGCCTGAAGTTGTCACCACATTGAGTGACTAACAATAAGCAAGAAAACAGGTAGTCTTTCTGGCCAGAAGAGAGGACAGAGTTTGGAGCTATCAGAGACTCTGGAGAGGGAAGGGGAAATCCTAAAAAAGGTGAGAGCAAGGGAGAGAGATCTCCAAATGCTATGTTTAAGCTTTGCAAAAGATACCTGGTTGACCCTTACGCGTGCACATGTGAAACAGAATCCAAGCAGCACAGAGTCCAGTATGAGATCAACCAAGTTAACTACCTACAAAACAAAATTTGACACTATTTGAAGGAATAAGGCAGAACCTAGACTTTCTAAATCATAGAGTTCATGATAATGAGGATATAATACAACATTACTCAGCAAAGAAGAATAGGAAAATATGACCCATTCTCAAAAGAAAATAGAGACTCCACCCATTAATGACCCAGGTGTTGGAAACAGTATACAGGATCTTAAAGTGGATTTTTATAACTATGCTGAATGAGCAAAGTGTACTCATAATAAATGAAAAGATAGAATAAAATTAAATGAAAATTTTAGAATTTAAAATACAATATTTGAAATTAAAATTTACTGAGTAGATTTAGCCAAATGGAGATAGCAGAAGAAAAGATAAGTAACCTTGAAGATAAAGCAGTAGAATTTGTCTAATCTGAAGAAGTGGAAGGAAAAGAGAGGAGAAAAAAGGGTGAGCACCTCAGGGATCTGTGAGGCAATACTGAAATGTCTAATATACATGTATAACTGAAGGAGAACAGACTGAGAGAAAAAATATGTGAAAAATAATGGCTATGACTTCTGCATCTGGCTAATATGAATGACCCAACCATTCCACTCCTAGGTATTTACCCAAGAATGACGAAAAGATTGTACATGAATGTTTACAGCACCTTTCTTTGTAAGGGCCCTGAAGAGGAAACAATCTAGATGTTCTTCAACAGGTGTTGAAGACAATCTAGGTGTTCTTCAACTCTAATAAACATAATGTGGTATATCCATACAATAAAATACTACTCAGCAACGAAAAGGATCGGGCTGTTGACATATACAGTAACATATGAATCACAAAATAGTTACACTGACTGAAAGTAGCTAGACAAAAAGATGGGCACATTGTATAAATTCATTTACATAAAATTCTAGGAAATGCAAAGTAATGTATAGTGTTGGAAAGGAGATCAATGAGCTTGTGAATGAGATGGAAGGTGGGAGAAATTATAAAGACAAGAAAGCTTTCTAGGGTAATGGATACGTTCATTATTTTGATTGTGTGGTGGTTTCCTGAGCATGTATGTCAAAGTGTATCTGAATGTACACTTAAATATGTACTGATTAGGATATGCCAGTTATACTTCATTAAGCTGCTTTAAAATAAGCAGGGAACACAAATGTGAAAAATTAAAATAAAAGCAAACTTTGGCTCATCACAATAAAATTACTGAATACTAAAAATAAAGAGAAAATCTTGAAAGCATCCAGAGAAAAACAACATACTCTAATAGGTGAACAAGGTCATGGAACAACATACTTAGAGTTTTGATTGACCAGAAAAAACATCTGACAACGCAAATTTATATATTCAGCAAAAACAAAGAAGGCTAAATAAAGGCAACTTCAGATAAGGAAAAGAGAATTCGTCATCAGCAGATATGCCCTTTGAGAAATGCTAACGGGAATTCTTCAGGCCGAGGGGAAATAATACTGCATCGAAATTCAAACTTCAGGAAGGAATTAAGAGCACTGGAAATAGAGTTTTTTCATAAGGCTAAAAGGGTCAGTTCGTCGGGAAGACATAATATTCATAAGTGTTTTTCTCAGAACAGCTTCAAAATTAATAAAATAATGATAGAATTGAAAGGAGCAATAAATGATTCTACAGTCATAGTTGAAGAATTTTTAACACTTTTTTTTAGCAGTTGATAGGACTAGATAAAGAAAATCAGTGAAGACATAGACGGATATGAACAAATTACCAACCACCTTGACCTAAATGATGTTTATAGAACACCACATTCAGCAACTACAGAATATACACTCTTTTCAAGCACACATGATATGTTCAATATGATAGATCATACACTGGAAGATGCAACAAGTCTTAATAAATGTAAAAAATTGAAAGCATACAAGATACGTTTTCTGAGCATAACAATTAAACTAGAAATCAATAATGATGCAACATCAGGGAAAATCACTGAAATCATTTAAAGCCCCTCGATTTTCTTTAGCAAAGAAATTAGAAAAGACTTTGAACTGAATAATCAGCATAAAACCATAAAGCTTTTGAAGGGAAACACAGGATAATATCTTCGTGATTTGTGGGGAAGCAAAGTTCTAAAACCTGAAGCAATAACCATAATAGAAAAAACTGAAAAGTTAGACTTGGCAGAATTAAAAACCAATTAACAGAAGGCAGCATTAATAACTTGGGCATGCCACAGATTTGAAGAAAATATATATTGCAAAACACATATCTGACAAAGGACTGGGATGCAGGGTATATAAAAAACTCCAACTCAGTAATAGAAAGACAGCTCAATAAAAATGAGCAAAGAATTGAACATACACATCAACACGCACGTGATACAAGCACATGAAAACGTTCTCAACATCATTAGTTGTCAGATTAAGACTACATAGACATACCACAACACACACATCAGAATGACTAAAATTAGAAATGCTGTCAATACCAAATTTTGGTAAGGATGTGCAGCAACTGGAAAACTCACATATTGCTGGTGGGAATGTAAAATGTGACAGCTATTTTAGCAAAAGATCTAGCATTTTTTAGTAAAATACATGTTTACTAACCTACGATCCAGACAAAAAAATGTATATACTACGCTGCTTTATTTTTATGAAGTTCTAAAACAGTCAAAATCAATCAATGATGGAAAAAAAAATTGAACAGTGGTTCTTCTGAAGTGGTTTTAGGATTGGTGATTAGGAAGGGATATAAAGGATCTTTCTGGGATGATAATGATGTTCTATCATGATAGGCTTTGCATTATATTTATAAGTATTTGCATATTTTAGAACTCAGCAACATTTGTGCATTCGATTGTATGTAAATTTTACATCAAAGGAAAAAATACTTAAATATTGAACTCTGTGGCAAGAGTGCTTACACTGAATACAGTTGTCTGCAATTTACTCTAAGATGCATAAAACCGTATGGTATATCAAAGTAAGAATAAATACATGAAAGAGCAAGGGTAATAAAATATTAATCCAAGAATCTAGGTGATGGGTATATTGGCATTTACTCTAAAATTCTTTCAGTTTTGCTATATGTTTCAAAATTTTGCTTAAAATTTTTTTCAGAATCTAAAGTGCTATAACCAACATCTTTAGAGAGAAGAGAAAGCATAGCATTTGGGTACACTGGGCCTGCAGGATGCCAGGGCTGGAAAGGTCTGTGCTCGCAGCCAAGACTATATTAGGGATCTTGGAAGCGTTGCCAACGTGTACGACATTCAAGAAGCCACTAACCAACTCCTGGATGTGAACTTTCATGAAAACCAGAGATCTATTCAAGTGACAGAAAGTGGCCTCAGAGTGAACATGAGCATCTCCAAGTCACTATTAGAGTGACTGTACCCACTGGTTTTGAACAAACAGGGGCAGATGAAGTGAGAAAGAAATTCAGGTCATCATGCAAAATCAGCAGAGACCAGGCAAGATATATTTTGACGTTTCAATGGAAAGTCTGGCTCAGGTTCATTGTCTGAGATCAGTTGATAACTTACTTGTGGTTGTTCAGGAGTTTAAAGATTCTAATTCAAAGGGGGGAAAAAAGGAAGTTCTAAAGGATTTTGAAGAATTGACTGGGAAACTCCTGCACTCCGATCCTTTGAAAGTATGGAAAATTGACGCCAGTTTCAAGAAAAAAAAAAGGTGTAAAAAGATAAATCAGAATTCATGTAAAAGGAAGATGGATAATGGACAAGGAGACAAAATTGTTGAGAGAGTTGTTAAAAAAGAGTTTACTAACAATGCCTTAAGTTCAAAAGAAGAAATTGATTCTCAAGTGCTGAAGTTTAGAGTCACATGAAACAGGGTAGAAGAGAAACATTGCTTTACTGCACTAGAGACCACAAGAGATTTGGGGGGGGGCGCTGTTCAAGATTATTTTAAGTGGAAGGCTGACATGACCAACTTTGATGTGGGTGTTCTTTGAATATCCATGATAATGAAATCACTGTGGGTATTGCATTGATAGAAGAGTCTCCACCAAAGAAATATCACACATTTTGGATTTGCAACTCTCAGATCTTCTCTTGCTTATGGGATGCTCCAGCTCTCTTCCCCTCACCCTACTGATATAATAGTTGATCTGATGTATGGACGAGAAACAAAACAATAGAGAGGGCGACTGAATGATCTCACTATTATTATGTTGTTGGTAATAATAATCCAATATACCAGTGGCTATGATTAGAGCAGCAATTACATCTAATTTTTATTGACAAAGAGCCAAATTAAATAAGGCAAACTAAAAAAAGAAAAAAGAAAAAGGCGGCAAACTACCCTGGGGCTTGCCCAACGATGCTGTTCAATGGGATATCTGCAAACTGGCTCTGTGGATATATTGTAATGTTATTTTGAAAAAGGATGGACTCCAAGAAGAGAAATTGGAACCTTTATCCAGCTTGCCTACACTACACGAATTAGTGGAAGGTACATCAGAAATAAATTAAACATGTATGAGGCATTGATTGAAGCCAGGGACGCAAAAAGTTGTACAGGGAAATGTTTCCTTCATCAATGACTACATGGCTCAGCTGTGATTATTATATGACAGTATTAATGTCAAATTGAATTATTAACCAAAAATGACTACACTAGGTGAATGGAGGAATGGGTGTATAAGAGAATGAAATCCTCATGTTTCATAGTGTGAAGTCATACATATTAATATTGAAAGAATCAAAAACAGTAATATGTGTTATAATTTAGGAATTTGATAGTAAATACCAGAAGAAAGTGACCTGAACAGCTTTTCTCTGGGAAACACAAGTCAGAGGTGAGGAAGAGACCAGAAGACAGCTTTTTAAAAAAATGTGCGATAAGCTGTGTAAAGTTATTTGACTTTAAGTAAACAAATAAGAAAGTAAAATTTAATATGCAATGATGTTAAAGAATGGTATCACTCAGATGACTCTTTGTTGAGAAAATTCATTCCTCCAGCTCTAATTCTTATTATAAAATATAAGAATCTTAATGTTTTTCTCCATGGGAATAGGTATGGAAAAGTTAAGCTTATTAACAAGAAATTTATGAGTATAAACTTTAGCGAAGCAATGTACATTTTCCAGTGAATTTATTTATTTATCTATTTGGGCATATGAGAAAACTCAGTGATGTTTTCTAGATCTCTCTGCACTCAAGAAATTTACCAAGGCTACTGGAAATATGAAAAGTACAAAAATAAAAATGGGAGAAATTTTTACAGAATATTGAATTTACTTAGAAGAAATGGTTGTGAAACTTGCTTTACTGTATTCTGTATAGATCTAACAAAATATGTCACAGACGTAAGTTGATACAGATTGATTTCCATAAAACACAGCTTTGAGCAGGTCACTCCAAGCTCAAAAACATAACTTCTGTCTTATCACCTACAAAATAAAGCCTGAATTTCTTGACATTTAATGCTTTCTATGCTCCACCCGAAAAACGTATTTCCTAGGTAATTTACTGCTGTTCTCCTTTGTGTACCCTTCAGGATAGTCAAAATGAGATTCCAGCAGTGCCTCTTAATCAATCCTTTATTCATTGTCTCTATGACTGTTTGTTTGTTTGGTTTTTGTTTTCCATTGACTAGTCGGCATCCTCTTCCCTCATCTCTAAAATTCTGTTTATCTTAAAAATTATTATTTTATCCTAAGAGTATTTATATATTAAATTTGCATAATTTAATTTAGTTTAAATATATTTATGCTTACGATTATCTTAAAAATTATTTTCTTAAGAATTAAAAATAAATTATTTTACCTTAAAAATCAACTCTTTTTTTTTAAATCAACTCTTAACTTTACATCTCTTTCTAGCTATTATGTGATCTAGATTCTGTCTTTTACAGATGTGTTTCTTGAAAGGACTTAAAAATGTATTTTAGATTTAATTAGGTCTTTGGCTACCTTAGCCAAAGCAATGTCAGTAGAGTGCTGGAAAGTTACAGAGATAACTGTAGATATCTCATAGAGATAAGTAAGAACTCAGAGAAAGCAAATGGAGATCTTTCTAGGCTAGCTGTGAGCAAACATTTTTCTTTTGAATTTATATTATATATTAATTATTCCATAATATATACATAATGATATATATAATATATACATAATATATATAATAATATATATATTATTCCATAATATATTACATATATTATGAGAAAGAAGGAAATTCTGCCGTTTGTAACAACATGGCTGGACCTTAAGGGCATTATGCTAAGTGAAATAAGCCAGACAGAGAAAGACAAATACTGCATGATGTCACTTATATGTGGAATCTAAAAAAAAGAAAAAAAAGTCAAACTCACAGAAACAAGAGTAGAATGGTAGTTGCCAGAGGCAAGGGTGTGGGGAAAGAGGGAGAGGTTGCTAAAAGGGTACAAACTTTTATTTATAAGATAAAGCCTGAGGGTCGAATGTAAATTATGATGACTATGGTTGAGAACACTGTATTGTATAATTGAAATTTGCTAAGAGAATAGCAAAAAAAAAAAGTGAGGTGATGGGTGTGTTAATTAACTCGCTGGGAGGAATCATTTCACAATGTATACGTACATCAAATCATCAGGATGTTTGCTTTAGATATCTTACAATTTTATTTGTCAATTGTATCTCAGTAAAGCTGAAAAAAGAATGAAGGGGCCAGGAAATACAATGTTTTTGTATATCTAGAATAACAGTGAAACCAGATAGTTCTGAATCATGAATGCTGTGTGGTAGGAAAACTATAGAATAAATGGTCGGTTGATATGTCCACCATATAGATCCAACGTGTTTTGGTAAGACTTTTTTCTCTTCATATACCATTTTTCTCTTCATGTTTAAAGTAGAGTAACACTTTCCCTACTCCCCTGAGAAACTGTAAGTGAGGTCAAAAGTTTTGTCAAGTAAACTGTGGGATTGCAAAATCATATTGCAGACAAACATTTCCAGTCTTCCAGTTATGCTGTGAAAAAAGAAAATGACTCATTAGATGTGTGAGAAATTGTGAGATGACCAGCAGGATACACGCTCCTCTCTGCATGAGAAAGTCCAGAGTGGCCATGAGGTAATCACTTCCTCCTTCTATGCCCAGAAGAGAACTGAACTTGGCCTGCCTTGTTTGAGAACAGACACTGTGCAGAGGAAGGGTGCTAATTGTTTATCATGTTGTATCCCAAATTCATATTATTGTGGGGCGTTCCTGCCAGGCTTGCCATACGGGTTATGCCATGAACCTCAATCAGTTTATTTCAATTTAAATAAAGTGTATGGTACGACTGCTAAGTAAAAATGTTGTGATGTGTGTATGGCCTGAAAGGGTAGTCAGAGAATCATGACAACACATGACATCATAGCAGAATAAGTGGTGTCTTACAGACTGGGACCTAAGGTTCCATTCCTGTGCAGAGTCAGATTCTGAGATGTCGTTTCTCACAGCCTGAACATCCTCAGACACTCACACTGCCTAGTCTAGGGGAAGAGAAAGCTTTTTGCTCAGAATGCCTCTTTGAACCTAAAAAAGCTGAGGGGCCTATATGGCGAGCAGAAAGCCAGGTGGCTAAAGCACGAAGTGTGTGGACAGAACGGGAGGGAAGAGGAATGCCAGGGAGCAGCCAGCCAGCGCTCTGGCCACGTTCCACGTGGGGAGGATGAAGGCGTCGGCGTTTCTTTCTTCCCTTCTTGCGTCTATCAGCTTCTCTAACTCACCATCTTCTAACATCCTTGCTCCCAGCCTGTATAAACGCTCGGCTGGCCCACAGTGAACAACAACTATTTTGCTTGTATTCTGGGGCACAAAGAGCCTTCTACGTAAAATTCATTTATCATTAGAATCATTAAACTTGAGAAGTAGTGCTGTGATGTTGCCAATGTTAGATTGTCCGGGCTGGGGATTGAAGGGAAGATCGTTTTTTAAATATTCATAGACAATACAAAAACAAATATATAATATGCATTACTTTAATTGATTTATCACATGATTATGTAGCGTATGCTGTGTGTCAGATATAGTTCTAAGTATTTTTGTTAATAGTAACTCACTGACTTCTTATACCAGTCCTACAGGTTAGGTTCTATTATTTACATACGTGTCCTACAGATGAAGAAATTGAGGCTCAGGGAGATGAAGTAAATTGCCCAAGGTCACACAGCTAGCAAGAAACTAGTTGGGGGCTTCCCTGGTGGCGCAGTGGTTGAGAGTCCGCCTACAGGGGACACGGGTTCCTGCCCCGGTCCGGGAAGATCCCACATGCCGCGGAGCGGCTGGGCCCGTGAGCCATGGCCACTGAGCCTGCGCATCCGGAGCCTGTGCTCCGCAACGGGAGAGGCCACAACAGTGAGAGGCCTCCGTACCGCAAGAAAAAAAAAAAAAAAAGAAACTAGTTGGGATTCAAACTCAGATAACCTGCAGAGTCCCTACCATTAATTTAATGCTGTGCTGCAGTGTGGTGACTAAAGAAAACACGTGAAGAGAGTTTAGTAGCTCATTGTAGTTGCTAATTTGATTGTACTTATTTTCTTTATGGAGTCCAACATCTGGGGAGTGCTTAAAGATTGCTCAGGTGCTGGAAAATGCTGTCAGGCATTTAAGGGTCTGGCAGTACAGATAACTTGAAAACCCTCCAGCTACAAACACCAGGAATTGCTCAATAAATTATAACTAACATCCTTATAAATGCATGACTGAACTGCTAAGAAAGGCCGGGAAATTGCCTTGGGCCAGAAATGAAGAAGGAACGGAAAATCAGGACAGGTGAACTGCAGAGCTGATGCTGTGACTGCCTGGAGGTTATTTATCTCTTTTAATAATATAGGGGCTTGAATTTAATACCAATGCAGGGAGAGTTAGGACTGAGACCCATGCCTTTTATAGGGCTACCCCTTCGGTGTGAGTGAGAAGTCAGGAAAAGCGAACTCTCAAAAGTTGTGGGAAGGATTAAAAATTTATACAACCACTTTGGAGTGCAATGTAATCACGTCTCATGAATTTGAATATGTGCATCCTTCTGACCAAGCCATTTCTTTGCTAGGCTTATACCCTGGAGAAATTCTAGGCCATGGAAAAATCAGACACGGACAAGAATTTTATCACAACATAGTTGCATCAGTAAATGCTTAGAACAGGAGAGTAGATAAGTGAATTATGCTATATTCATACAATGCAATACAGTGCAGTGAACATCAATGTCCTGTAGACATGTATCATCAGGGATAATTCTCAAAACCTTCACTTTTGTGAAAAAGAAAGATAAGTTGCAGAGTATTTGCAGCATTGAGCCTAAGCGCTGAAATATAGAAAAATCAGAAAGGATTTTAAAAATTATAATTCTTAACCTCAAGAAAAAAAGAAACTAAAATCACTTCTAATTACCCCTCTCCAACACAGAAGCTGTACCAGCAATGCAGATGTAGTTGGCTTCCCTTTGGCCCAGCGCCTACCCTCCAGACAGACCCTCAAAACAGGTCTTGGAGCACAGCGAGAAAGAAGTGGTTTTACTGAATGTTTTCTACTTACAGGAATATATATATATATATATTCTCATCTATTTCACCAAGATTCAAAGCAGATCAATATACCTGTAACTCTCCTTCCACCTACACTGCATCGTTGCCTCTCTGGCCTGGCCAAGTGTCTCTCATTTCCTGAATCCGCACAGATGAACATAGTCCCAAACTTAACGGCAAAGTCGTTTAATTCCCTTTTGCTTTTAATCCTGCATTTTTAGCCCATCATGCGGCTCACCAAATAAAGGACCATTTTAAGGATCTGTTTATAACTGTGTGTGTGCTTTATACTAACATTTTTTTCCATCACAAACAATTAAAAAAACCAGGAGTCAAAGAAGACCCTGGGACACACATAATATAACAATTATTGTTATTTCTTAAAAAAATTTTTATTGAGATATAATTCACACAAAATAATTCACCCATTTAAAGTGTACAATTGAATTTTTTTAAGGACATTCAGCAGAGTGGTGCAGCCAACAGCACAATGAATTTTAGAACATTTTGATCACCCCTAAGAGAAATCCCCATACCTATTAGCAGTCACTCACCATTCCTCCACCTTGCCCCCCTTCACCTCCCCAAACCCTCTCCCCCATTACCTGCCTCCTGCCCTCCCACCAGCCCTAAAAACCACTAATCTTTCTGTCTCTAGACATTTGCCTATTCTGAATATTTCACATCAGTGGAAGCACACGATATGTGGTGTACTGTGACTGATTTCTTTCACTTAGCATGTTTTCAAGGTTCATCCATGCTGTAGCATGTATTAGTACTCCATTCCTTTGTATTACCAAATCATATTATATTGTATGGACATACCACCTTCTAGTTAATCTTTCATCAGATAATGAATATTGGGTATTTGGATTATTTCTACTTTTTGGCTTTTATGAATATTGCTGCTACAAACAGTCATGTATAAGTTTCTGTGGCGTCATGTGTTTTTCTCTTGAGTTTATACCTAGGATGGAACTGCTATGTAATATAACTTGATATTTAACCTTTTAAGGAACTGCCAGACTGTTTTTCAAATTGGCTGCTCCATTTTACATACATACCAGTAGTATATGAGGGTTCCAACTTTTACACATCTTTGCCAACACTTGTTATTGTTTATCTTTTTAACCGTAATGAATAATGATGTTAGGCATGTCTTCACGTACTTATTGGCCATCTGTATATCTTCTTTGGAGAAATGTCTATTCAGCTCCTTTGCCCATTTTTAATTGGTTTATTTGGTATTTTTATTATTGAATTGTAAGGGTTATTCATATATTCTAGGTATGTCACTTATCAGAAGTATGATTTGAAAATATTTTCTCCCATTCTGTGGGTTGTCTTTTAACTTTCTCGATGGTGTCCTTTGCATCAAAAAAGTGCTTGTCCTATCTATTTTTTCTTTGTGCTTTTGATGTCATATATAAGAAAGCATTACTTAATCCAATGTCATCAAACACCTTTGTTTTCTTATAAAATTTTATAGTGTTAGATCTTATCCTTGAGATCCATTTTGGGTTTATTTTTTGTCTATAGTATGGTAGAAGTCCAGCTTCATTCTTTTGCATGTGGATGGCCAGTTGTCCCAACACCATCTGATGAAAATATCGATGAAAATATTGATCAACACCATTTGATGAAAATATTGAATTACTTTGACACTTCTGCCTAAAATCAATTCACCATAAATGTGAGGCGTTATTTCTGGACTCTGAATTCAATTCCATTGATATATATGCCTATTCTTATGCCAGTACCACACTCTTGATCACTGCATAGCTTTTTAGTAAGTTTTGAAATAAGGAAGTGGAAGTCTTTCAACCTTGCTCTTCTTTTTCAAGATCATTTTGGTTATTCTGGGTTTCCTGCATTTCCATATGGATCTTAGGATGAGCTTGACAAAGAAGGCAGTTGGAATTCCAGTGGGAATTGTGTTGAATCTGTAGATTAGACGGTGATTATTGCCATCTTAACAATCTGTGAATACAGGGTATTCATTTTATTTAGATTTTCTTTAATGTCATTCAACAATGTTTTATAGTTTTCAGAATGTGAGTTTTATTACTTTTATTAAATATATTCCTAATATATATCTTTTTCATGTTATTATAAATATGATTGTGTTGATTTCCTTTTTGGGTTGTTCACTGAAAATGTGTAGGAATACAATTGATTTTTGCATCTTGATCTTCTGTCTTGCCACCTTGCTAATAAATTGATTTACTAGTTCGAATAATTTTTTTAAGTGGATTCTTTAGGATTTTATATATACAAGATTATGTCATCTGCAAATAGAGATAGTTTTACTTCTTCCTTTCTAATCAGGATAATTTCTTTTTTTTCATTTTCTTGCTTAATTGTGCTGGCTAGAACCTCCAATACAATCTTGAATAGAAGTGACAAGATTTTTAATATATTTTTATTTTTTACACTATGTCTCTCTGATTTCTTTCTCTCTTACGATTAGTAGTAAAGTATTAAAATAAAAGCTTGTGTCTTTTTTCCTTAGAAGCAGCAAAGGAGGAATGAACTGGAGGAAACCAAACATTGCCCTACAGCTATTGTCTGAGAAGAACAAAAAGGGAGAAAGAGGAAATGGTGACCTTTAGTAGTATGAAGAAGAGAAAATCAAACTGGGGCTCTCATGCCTCCTCCAGGAGACAAAAAGTGTGCAGGAAACTGGTCTGGGCCTGAGACATGTTTTTGAGAATGGACAGTATGAAAGTTTATAGAGGTTCCTTGTCAAAGCACGAAGCTTACTCATTTTAGAATATGTATCAATGTATGTAGGATTACCACACAATCAAGAGTGCTTTAATGTAATTAGATCTCAAAAATGTTTGCTGGAGGAAAAAAAAAAAAAAAATGTTTGCTGGAGGAAAAAGCTCATTTTAAAATAACTCCAAACTTCTCTAACTTTTTCTTATATAATTCATGCACATCAAAAATCAAATTCATCAGTATCAGGTATTAAATGATCTACTTACTTCTTGTGGACGGGAAAGAAATAGATTACTTTAAACTAGGCCTAGGTAGCTTTTGATATGCTAGTTTTTCTTTATTTTGAGTTTGAAAATGAGTATGTGTCATCAAATAAAAGTTTAAAAATATTAGACTGTCAACAATAACTTCCAAGTTAGGCCTTGATGTTTTTTTCTCCATAGTGCTTCTCCTTTTTTTTTCCCTAAAACTGTCATTTGAAGTCCATTAAAATATTAAATACAGACAAATAAAAATATATCACTTAAATCTCCAATTTTTCATAAGTAGCAAGCAATACAGTGAAATGAGAGCTATTTTAAACTAAGAGGTAAGATACGAGAAAATGAGAAAGTCAGTCTAGCATTACTTGGTCAGATATTTCTTACCTTTAAAATGGGGAAAAGAAAGGAGGAAATATGGGTTATCTCTGAAATATCTTCCAGTATAGCCAAAAGCAATAATACAATGACTATCCATTTATTACCTGCTCCTTGGCATGCTCCGTGCTGAGTGCTTGATATATTCTCATGGGAACCTCACAACAGCACTAACTTAGGAGGAGTCTTTTTAGTATCATCTAATGGTATATCTGAGAGAACTGAGGCTTAGGCAACAACTTGTCAAAATTCACAAGTTGGTATGTGCTAGAAGCAGGGTTCCAATCCATGGAGTCTGTTCTGTGTTCTTTTATGAGACGGTCAGTCAGGTGTGGCCACAATCGCAGACACAGGACAGGCTCAGGAAAACAGATTTTTATATTCACAGGTCCTAGAGACAGGAGGCAGGACACACAGGGCCAACATGGGGGACCTCAGAAAGTAGGAGCGAGGGGAAAGCTGAGGTTAGACCTTTAGGGTTTTCTTAAGAGTCAAGGCAGGGCAGAGTGAATAGTTTAAGATTGGCTAATTTAAATAATTTCCTTGGACTCTGAGATATAAGTGTGGTCCTTAGTTGCCTACCTGGCCCTGGGATGATTAAGGCAAAGGGATATTGACTCATAGGTGTCTGGGCCAGATAGAGGTGGTCTGGTTCTGGATTGATTAGCTTACATATCAAGGGCACACGCTTTGCTGTTTCTAAATACTGGCTAGCCTGAGGAGGGGCAGTCTCTCCCAGTCAGAAAGGTTCTCAAGATGTCAAACACCAAAGATAAAAACTGTATGATGTCACTTATATGTGGAAATGAAAAAATAATACAAATGAATGTATATGCAAAACAGAAACAGACTCACATATACAGAGAACAAACTTGTGGTTACCAAAGGGGAGAGGAAAATGGAGAGGGACAAATTAGAGGTATGGGGTTAACAGATACATACTACTATATATAAAATAGATTAGCAACAAGGGTATACTGTATAGCATGGCGAATTATACCCACTATCTTGTAATAACTTATAATGGAGTATAATCTGCAAAAATACTGAATCGCTGTGTTATACACCTGAAATGAATATAATATTGTAAATCAACTATACTTCAATTAAAAAAATTTAAAAAGATGTCAAACACCATAATATACAGGAAATTTTAAAATGTGAACAATACAGAGTCTAACTTCAGAGCCTGTGCTTTTAAACAGTCTCCAGTATTGCCTCTTTTATTCTAAAAACGGTTAGTGAGAAATTACCAAAAAATTATATTACAGTGTTCACATATCTTTCACATACTGTTGAAAAATAGATTGATCAGTTGCATTAGAAGTGCAGTAAATGGTGTGACTGAATACTGTTCTAAATAGAAATAGCTTTGAAAGTAAAAATAGTACCAAATAAAAACAAAAAGAGAGAAGTAATTGAGGTGTTGATGGGTATTCAAAACAATTGAAGTAGAAATTGGTCTTGTGTAATAAAATGAAAGGACACAAGCTTCGGAATAAGATGGACTTGGATTTTGTTTTTCTCACCAACTAGTAGGGGATGTTATTGAACTGCTCTGGGCCTCGGTTCCCTCATCTGTAAAATGCAGTGATAATGATCGGTGATCGTGGTGTGGAGCTGTGTGTGTAGCTGACCCACAATTCAATCTCGGGTTTGACCCCAAAGCCCGTTTAATTACCTTTGAGAAAGGTACACTCTAAGGGAAATAAAAATGTCAAAGGACACTTAAGCTAGCAGGTCAAATACTGAACAAATACAGAGACCATTTATTTTCTCTTAGAAGCAGACAGGACACATACTCGAAAAATTCAGTCTTGCATATTTCATTTCATAAGGTGCCAGTCAGTGCCTAATTTAAGTTTTTCACTGGAGGGAGACTATTGCAAAATTAAATATTAGGAAATATAAAAGGTTGACCATATTTCTTTGTTCCCTGCTTAAATTCCAAAACAGCCTTACTGTCATTGCTTTAAGACAAGTTTTTACATAATGCCATTTTATTAGAGACAATGAAATGAAAAGGAGAAAAGATTATATTTAAATACTTTATAAATACTTAGAATAATTGTGTATTGAACAAAATCAACTCACTTTATTATGCATGAAAAGGGGGATTTAGACATAAATGACTGAGGACCTGGTTATTAAATATGCCTCATGGTTACCTAATGAATTATCAGCGTTTAATTAATTCATTGTTTCTTTCCTTCCTCTGTTCTTCCATCTGTCCACCTATCCATTCATTCATTCATTCATTCGTTCATTAAATTTTTGGTTTCCTAATCCTCCCAGGTAAAGTTAGTAAGTCTAGCTGCTGTTCCTCATGACCTCATCAGAAATCTTTCGTGGTAGATATATAATAATTCAGTGTGATTCTCTGACGTTTGTGGAAGCTTCGCACAAACCTTAGACATCACAAAAGAAACCTCTCTGACTCTCAGGACCAAAATCATCAGAGGGTTGGAGAGGGATGGGTATTATCCACAGAAAATAGACCAACATTTGCTTTGGAAGGAGGGAATCTGCTGACTACTTTGGGTACCATAGCTTCCAGAGTGCTTTTGCAGAGAGCTGTCATCCCTTTTTTTTTTTTTTTTTTTTAATTTAAATCCCCTCTAGGCAACGGTGGTTCCACTAATTCTGCTAAAATGTACCTTTAGCCTTTAGTGCTGGAGTGGTTGTGATGTGCTGCATTATAGCTGAGCATTAGCTGGCATTTACAGGGATGTGTGTTTGAGAAATAGGTCCCGTGTTACTTATTCCTTGATAGTTAGATTAGAGCAATAGCACATCCTGTCCTAGGCAGAGTGCCTGACTCTCCCCAGGGTGCACACCAAGTAGAATTGTTTTCCTTTCTAAGTCATCCTTTGTTTGTTTAGTCGCTCTTATTTTCTCCTCCCTTTCAATAAATTCAGTATCATGTTATAGTATTCTGTAGTATTTTTCATTGTTTAAGCTGTTTTTCTTAACAAAGACTCTCACTTATTGGTATGAAGAATCAAGACAGTACCATTTTGGAAATTATAAGTAAAAAGCATGTCGGGGTTAACAGTTTATTAGTAATTAATATCAAAGCTATCTGCAGTTTGATATCTGTAGATTTACTTTAAATGATTCATGATATAATGCAAATAAATGTTATAAAAATTTATTGACAAAGTATTTTAGATGGTGATTGCTTATAAACATTCCATATATTAAAAGTTAAATATTAAAACCTAATATTTAGGGCTTCCCTGGTGGCGCAGTGGTTGAGAGTCCGCCTGCCGATGCAGGGGACACGGGTGCGTGCACCGGTCCGGGAAGATCCCACATGCCGCGGAGTGGCTGGGCCTGTGAGCTATGGCCTCTGAGCCTGCGCGTCCAGAGCCTGTGCTCCGCAACGGGAGAGGCCACAACAGTGAGAGGCCCGCGTACCACAAAAAAACAAAAAAACAAAAAACAAAAAAAAACCCCCTAATATTTAAATGTGGAAATTTAAGAGATAGAAATGTCACCTGAGAAGGCTGGATGCAGGATTTCACAAGCTGGCAGTATCATTTGAGTTCTCAATTTAGGAGGTCCAGTGAGTCAATGTTATCAGTTCAGTTAGAATCAGTCCCAATATGATTGATTAGCATTATTCAAACTCTCAAGAGACATATAAGCCAGTTTGCCAACGTTTCCATTTAGTATGAGGCCAGAAAATTACACGGGTATCTGCCACCCAGGTTACCTCCTTCCCCATATAAACATACTAGGCAAGTCAAAGTAGTCACCCAGATACCTCCTGGTACAAACAAGTTCGAAGCAAAGGAAGTGACACTGGTAGTCAGAGCCTTGAGAGGCAGTTGAGTGGTGTTTAAAATGCTACCCTCGTTCAAATATGGACTTTGCTACTAACTAGCTGGGACCTTGGACAAGTTGCTTACCCTCTCTGTGTCTCAGTTTCATCATCTGAAAACAAGGGGATGTGACTCTTACGTGCTGGATCCTGCAGCTTTTTGTCCTACTCGACAGATGTGGATAATCACTGAAAAGTTCCTATTGCCTCTCCTTTTACCAGGCTTCTTGTGGGAACCTTTCTTCCCTTATAAATAATTTCTTTATGTAGAGTAATATAATTGAGTAGATCATTTTATATTACACTCTATACTCACCTTACAGCTCTCTTTTTGAATTTAGAAGTACCTTTCTTATTTCCTTTAATTAAGAGACTATAATATCCTGTCTTACTGCTTTGATTTGCAAGACATTCTTTCTACGTAGGACTTCTTCAGGTAATTGGTTTGATACAGCTTATGTGAACTTTGCAAGTCTAAATCTCAGGGACTTGATAATGATGGTGGTGATAATGATGATGACATGATGACAATAATGACAATATTAGCACTACCCTTTACTGAATCTTTCCTCTGTACCTGGCCCCATATGCATGCTTCCTGCATTAGCTCGTGTAATCCTCATAATAAACAGATGAACTATGTACGATTTACCTTTAGTTTACACATGAGGATACTGAGGATAGAGAGGTTAAGTAGCTTGCTGAACATCACACAGCTAGTAAATGGCAACGCCTAGATTTTATCCTGGGCTAGAACTCTGAGGTCAGTGTTCTCAATGATAATGCTGGTAGACTCCCCAGTAATGTGTCCCCCCACCCCCTCCCCATTTCAGCTGGATTTGAACCACCACCTAAGAGTACACAAGAAAACACTCTACATTTTCCTAAGGAGATACTAAAGAGAGAATCAAATTCAGGGAAGACCTAAATGATCCTTCACACATGCTAACACAGATATTGGTCCTCAGGCTAATCACAGATCTAACAGTATGTGGAAATCAGTCTTTATAACTAAAGATATATTATACTATGTGAAGTGGTAATAAATATTCTTGCATTAGCATCAAAGTATACCCAGGCATCTTTTGAATTCTTTCCTGAAACATGTATTTTGAAAGTTTCCATGTATAGAAATCCCACTATGTAATAGTTTTATGTGGCTTAAAGCATAATTATCATTAATTTTTGACAATTTGTAATTTAATTGAAATCAAATTACATTTAGGAAGTTCCCCATTCAGGACTTTTCTATGCCCCCACTTGTCTGCTTTATCTCTTCCAGAACTCCCTTTATTTCAGTCTCTGAGGCCACCTCTCTACTTAATAGGACAAAAATGAAAATCCTGGGTGATACACTGAGTTCTTTGGGAAAATAGAAGTCTCTGGCTGTTTTAAAGTGGCAAGGTGAGGGAATTCCCTGGCGATTCAGGGGTTAGGACTTGGTGCTCTCACTGCCAGGGGCATGGGTTTGATCCCTGGTCGGAGACTAAGATCCTGCAAGCCGTGTGGTATGGCCAAAAAAAGAAAAAAAAAGAAAGTGGCAAGGTGAGAGAGATACAGGAAGGGGACAAATACGCTTCAGGCTAGCAGCCTAAATTCAAGAAACCCGTATAGAGCTTCTCTGTTTCTTATTTCAGTATTTAATTTCAAGGGATTACATTGTTTATACTTCCTAATTAGGTCTACTGGCCTTCACCATTGTTCTCTTGTCTCTCATCAAAAATTATTTGTTTCAGGAGCTGTGCAAGATGCAGTTACACAAGGGCTTTAGAACATTCTATAAATTGGATTCTGTATATTTGTAAATTATGCTGATAGGCACTTCTGTAGCACAATGAGGTCAAGACAGTCTCACTGAAAATGGCCTTTTCATGCTGTGCTCGAGCCAAAAAAAAGGGAAAGCATCATAAAGGTACTGTGCTATGTTTGCAGAAGAATGCTGGTCAATTCAATCCAAGACAGTGGTTACAGACTTCCCTGGTGGCGCTGTGGTTAAGAATCCGCCTGCCAATGCAGGGGACATGGGTTCAAGCCCTGGCCTGGGAAGATCCCACATGCTGTATAGCAACTAAGCGTGTGCACCACAACTACTGAGCCTGCGCTCTAGAGCCCGTGCTCTGCAACAAAAGAAGCCACCGCAATGAGAAGCCCGTGGCGCACAGCAATGAAGAGTAGTCCCCATTCGCCGTGACTAGAGAAAGCCCGTGCGCAGCAACGAAGACCCAACGCAGCCAAAAATAAATAACTTAATTAATTAATTTTTTAAAAAGTGGTTATTTGTCAGCCAGCCTTAAAGAGACTAAATGAAATTCTCAAAATGTATAGCAATAGGATATTAATTAAAGATATGTTTATGAAAAACATATTGTATGAAAATATACTACGTTGCATGCTATAAAGTGCAAGAGAATTATTAAGATACAGTTCATGATTTTAGAGAGTTTGCAATTTAAAAGAGAGACTAAAATATGCATGCAATTAATTAAATGGAAGAAAACAAAACATAAATGACACATGTCAGAGGCAAAGTTTAGCCTGAAAGAACATAGCTGGATTGAATTGAGCTACTAAAATTTAATTAATTCATTTAACTGCTATTTATTGAGTACCTACTATGTGCCAGGTCATGAGACATAACCCTTTCTACCAAAGGATACTGATATCTGGAAACTAAATTCTTGACTAATTTTCAGGATACAGGGTAAAAAGTGGAAGTAGCTTCAGCTTGAGTTTGAAAATACTGAATCAAAATCTGGCCCAATCAATTATTCATTGGGGGACTTGGGCAAATAATTTATAATCGTTTAGCTTCATTGTAGAAGTCAGGAGGGTCATCTTTGATTGCCTCTTCTAATTTCATCCTACATAAAGGTAATCAACAAATGAGTCTTTAAATGTTCCTTGACTATTTCCCATCCTCTCCATCCTTTTATCTCCCGTCCAAAGGCTGGCCCTCATGATTTGCTTGTGGATTCTGTACCCTAAATTAGTTTTGCTCTCCCTGTATCACTCTTTTTCAATCTATTATGCATGTTGTAACCAAAGCAATCTTTCTAAAACTTTTATCTGACCATAACACTCCTCTGCTCAAAACTCTTTAGTCACTTCTCATCACCCAGAAGATGCAAGCCTGTGTCTCTTAGCAAGTAAGACCTTTAATGAGCTGAACTCTGCTTACATTTTTAACCACACACGCCAATCTTCCTCCATATCCACCCTATGTTTCTCTGATCACCAGGCTGTTTTGTGCCTCTGTGCCTTTGCATATGCTATTTTTTTTTTTTTTTTTTTTTTGCGGTACGCGGGCCTCTCACTGTTGTGGCCTCTCCCGTCGTGGAGCACAGGCTCTGGACGTGCAGGCTCAGCGGCCATGGCTCACGGGCCCAGCCGCTCCGCGGCATGTGGGATCTTCCCTGACCGGGGCACGAACCCGTGTCCCCTGCATCGGCAGGCGAACTCTCAACCACTGCCCCACCAGGGAAGCCCAGCATATGCTATTTTTTTAATGCCGAAGCCTGCAACGTTATCCCCATCCTCACTCCACCAATGCTATCTGGAAAACTTTAAAATTTTACTCTTCCTTGGACAGTTTGCTCAAACACAATCTCCTTCATGGAGCGTTCCTTGATTATTCGGGCACAGGTCATTTTTTCATCCTTCGGTATGCACACAGCATGTTTTATTGATCTATGTTAGCACCATGCATTATAATGTCATTATTCGTGTATATGCCAATTGCCTCAAAAAGACTGAACACCTGAGAACAAAGACAAGGCCCTTCACCTTTGAATCGTCACTCCTAACGTAATGTCTGCCGTGGAGAGCCTGTGCAATAAATATTTATTTTAGTAATGAAGTCAGGTTTGGGCATAAATGGAAAGAACGAAGAAATGCTTTGTGGAGGAGACCGTATTTAAGGTAGGCCTTGAAAAACTTCTGAAATGTTTCCTGAATTTTAAAAATGTAATTTGGGGATGTCCAGTGTTTTGATATACATATATACATAAATGTATATATCTTCATGATCTTCCCTTTACTGCTTAAGTATTTTGCCAGCAAAGCTTTGTCTTTTCCATTCAAGGCCCTAGATGCAGTGCTCTGAGTATGGTGAAGGCTTAATAAGTAGGTTAATAGTCTGATTTAAAGAAGCATCTTCCTCAGTTCTCTTAGAATAAGGTACTGTTCTGATTCTCCAGTGCTATGTGTGGTGTCAAAAATGCCTGACTTTTTAGCTGAGTCATAGATGGCTGTGTACCATACCTAATAGCAAATAAAAATGTTGATATTCACTCTCTATATTTAATTTCTCCTGAACATATTAAAACTATATATAAGTGAGTATGCTTTTGATCCACAACGGAAAATATGTGAGAACCCTGGGCACCTCACTGCTATTCAGTTTAGCTCTCCCTGGGCAGATCACCTGAGTCTGATTGTAAAAGTATTAACTTGGGCATCTTTTCAACCCAAATCATGTCTATTTCAGGTTATCAGTGATGGTTATGCTCTTAGGTATTCTGGCAGAATAATAATCTGAATTATTAAATAGAATTAACAGTACTTTTGGGGATATTCCATTCTTAACTAGTGCATGTTTCTACTTAAGTAGTTCATTTAAAATACAGATGAAAAAACACTGGGGCTTCCCTGGTGGTGCAGTGGTTAAGAATCCGCTTGTCAATGCAGGGGACACGGGTTTGAGCCCTGGGCCGGGAAGATCCCACATGCCGCGGAGCAGCTAAGCCCATGCACCACAACTACTGAGCCTGCGCTCTAGGGTGTGCGCCTAGAGCCCGTGCTCCGAAACCTACAACGAAGAGTAGCCCCTGCTCGCCACAACTAGAGAAAGCCTGCGCACAGCAATGAAGACCCAATGCAGCCAAGAAAAATAAATAAATAAATTTATCAAAAAAAAAAAGAAAGAAAGAAAGAAAAAACACTGACACCAATAAAGATATTATGAATTACAGAAATCTAGAAAGTGGTGAAAGAAAAGGAAATCTACTCTGTTGCAGTCTGCTTTAGGATAACTGCTCCCTTCATTCTAACTTTCATGTTTACTAATATAAATCTTTTTATTTTGATAGCACATCATGGTTAGGAGACAGGGAACTCGTCACTGGAGGCCTCAATGATTGCTTTTTTTTGTTTTTCGTTTTTCCACAAGAAAGAGCTTGTGAAGGAACCTCTGCTGTCTGGAGATCTTCCCTCGGAAACTGCTGCATGATAAAAAGTTCCTGGCTAAATTTGAGGAGCTCAGGAAGCATCTATAGGAAACATCGTTAAGTGCACTAGCGTAGTATTTGAGATGTAGCTAAAGATATATAGCCATAATTACGTGTGGGTTGTAATCCACATAATTATACGAGGATTAGGAAGGCAAACTGGGAGGGAGGGCTGGCTCGCTTCCATCTCTTCTTCCTGTCAAAAGCTAAAGGTTTGCCCCAGCCTCTGGGCGTCTGCACCTTGGGAGTTTCCAGCTGAATTCTCCTCCCGTCGACTTGCTCCAAGCCAAGCCAGACCACCTGAAGGAAGGCAACTTCATGTTCGTGGCAGACCCTCAGACTCAAGCACCTTCTCACAACTCTCCCCATCTCGGCCCCTGAGCTAGCGGGGGCAGCGCAGCAGGTGCGAGGAGAGGCTCAGAAGGGGCGGTGGGGACGACCCCCTTTCGAACTGCCTTTGTAGCTGCCAAGGAGTAGCCAACAAGCGCCAGATTTATGTGCACTTTGAAAGAAGCACCTTCACCATTGGCTTTCGGAGCGGCGCTGTCGCTAGGGAGCAGCGGGCAGGGCGAGCAGAGACTGGGGAGAAGCCCGGGCGGGTGTTCCCGTAACCTGGGAGAGCGGGCACCCACCGTCGGCGCGGACACGCACGCACACGCACGCTCCCCGCGAGTTCGAGCCCCGCGGCCCCGGCCCGCCCGAGGGCGCCCCCCTGCGCCGTTCTAGGCAGAACCGCGCCTCCCGGCTCGCCTCCCGCCCCCTGATTCCCGCCGCTGCTGCCCAGAGAGACAGGAACCTGGAACCTCTGCTCCAGGTGCCCCCGCGGGGGCGCGGCGGAGAGCCGTGGGGCTCGGGGAGGAGGAGAGCGCGATGAATGAGTGCTCCCTTCGCCTCCGAGTTGTCTGAGTTGGCGGCGCCGCGCCCCGGCTTCCGGCTCTCGGCGCCCCACGCGCTCGCGGCTCCAGCGGCTGCAGCCCACGTCCGCGCCGGGAGCCGAGCTCGCCGCGCCGCGCCGCGCCGCGCCGCGCCGGGGGAGCCCGGGCTCCCGAGCTCCTGTCCCGGCCCCGGTCCAGGGGAAAGCAGGGGTGTCCCCGGGCAGAGGCGCACGGCCGCGCGGTCTCCCGCACTCTCCGCGGCCCATCGGTCTCTCCATGGCCTCTCATCAGCAATCCCGGATCCAGGCTTACCTGGAGAAGAACAAGATCGGTCCCCTGTTTGAGGTAAGGCGCTGCAGGTGCGGGCGGTCCCGTTTGTCTTTGGGGGGTTCCGGACACCCCGGAGGGAAGGAGGGAGACATAAGAGATGCGCGGGAGGGACGCCCCTGTGGCCCCAGTTCTCTCTCTCTGTCCGGGCCAGGTGTCCTGGAACGCGGCCGCGCGGGCGGTTCTTCGGTTACTTGGGCGCGGACAGGTAAGCTCTGGAGGGACAAGCCTTATCCTGGCATGGCAAGTTTGAGGTGTCTGACTGTCTTGCACCTTGCAACCACATGCACGGGGCCCGGACAGGCTGAGACAGACGGATGCACACACTCAGCCTTACACACGCTCACTTTCTTCCTGGAATTCACACTGTCTTGCGCGTTTTTCCCCAAACGTAGGCAGTAGTAGAACCCGTAAAAGGTGGAGGAAGTGCTTAGCAATGGGATGGAATAAGGTTACCTGGGAGAAAACTGAACTGGTAGGAAGTAGGCTTCTGTAGGTGCGGGCGTGTGGAATGAAATTGCCAAGCTGAGGCGCTGACATGGGTCTCTGGATGAAAGGAGAATCCTTTGCCTTGCGGCCCCCCTACCTGTGTTAGGGGGAGAGAGGGGGCAGAGAAAGGTTCGGGAAAAGCACACGCGTATTTATGGGAAGGAGACAGCTCTGAGCTGTTTTCTCTCGCCATCAAAGAATTGATGACAAAAATACAGTAGGAGAATGGAAAAGTGGGAGAACAGGAGAAAATGAGAACGGGGGACTGAAACCAGGCACCGGCAAAGCGTCCCTCCGGTTGCCAGGGCGCTGGGTAGCTGCAGAGGGCAGCGGGGAGGGACGCCCACGGTCCCCTCCTTTCCTGTCCAACCGTCCATCTGGGCACGGACCCGCTGCGAGAGGACGTGGGAGGGTCGAGATCCCCGCCCCCCCGCCAAAAAAATCCGTCGTGGTCATACTTGGGCGTTTACATGACCGCGGTGTCTTAAGGCTGAAACGAGGCAGGAGGAAAGAGATAGCAGAGGATGGAACACCTTCTCCAGGACTGAAGAGAGGAGAATGATAACTGCAGAGAAAAATAAGACTGCGAATTAATGTCCCAGCACAAAAAGGGAGCGGACAAGGGTGTGATCATAACGGGTTTCAATAACAAAGATTTGCAAAATCCCTTGTTTTTCTGACCAACTTTTAAGTTAACCATGTACTGTCTTGGGAGATATGACCATTATCTCAACTGAGAATCACTGTTGTATAGTCATAAAGTCCTACAATATATGTCTTGATTCTTGTTTTTGCGAAAAGTGTTAGCAAAGGAAGTGCATATACAAAAGCAGAGTAGAATTGCTGGAGCGACTAGAATTCCTTTCTTTGCCTTTAGTGTAAAGATTAGAGACTATACACTGTATTTAAAGGAGAAATATAATAACCCTCTGTGGCACAGTGTGTTAATTGTATCAAAAGAAACATAAAATAAATACATTTAGAGGGTTTCTTCTCTAGAATATAAGTACATTTTCCTAGGGAGAATAAATGAATTGTTTTTAATAGATGCTATTCTCATTTGCTGACTTTTATAATTCCCAAGATTCTCTCCAAGTGACAGTAATAGAGTTTGGAATGTATGTAAACTTTCTATATACATAATTAGGAAATAAATCCAACTTGGTTTTAAATGCTCACTTTTTCAGTTCCACTGCTGAATCTTAAGGGATGGCAGAATTGTTTCGTAAAATCATTAGACCTCCTCACTAAAAAACAAACAAGGACAAAAGTATATACTTTGTATTTTATTCATTTTTTCGGTAACATATTACATACATCCCCATTAGCTTGGATTGCAGTGATGAGCAGTTAATTTTTAAGGGTTGATGTGCACTTTAAATAATTAAAGGGAGAAAATGGATAAGTTCTCTTCTACTGAAATCAAGTCCTTATGCAACAGTTTTGATCATGAGAGAGCATTGTTTTGAGAGTAGAATTACATGTACTTTACAAAACTGGAAAGTCTCCTCATACTTGAAAACCAGTGGAACTAGTGTAAAATGGACATATTGATCTATCATTCTCCTCAAAGCTCCCAGGCCTTTGGTTAATAGTTCTCATAAAAATTGCTTCAAGAGATCAGAAGAGGAGCCTAGGAACCTGAATTTAGTAAGAAGTAGCACAAACGATGGTCACATATTTAATTCCTGGGCCACATTGTAAGAAACAGTGACATAAGCTAAAACCTCCATTTACCAATTACAAATTGAAATAGGTGGTACCGAGTTTTATTAGCTGTGCTTTGTGGTGATTTTTTTTCGTGCTGAGGCACTGGCATTAGTGACATAGCTTTACTTTAGTCTTGAAAATATATAAGACCTGACAATATGTTCCCTTTACAGATTTTGTTAGCTAGGTCTGTTTTAAGAAAACTCACTGAAGCGAGGCACTTTAAAGAGAGCACATGAATGTTATTTAAAACAGTAGCAAAGGGCTTCCCTGGTGGCGCAGTGGTTGAGAGTCCACCTGCCGATGCAGGGGACGTGGGTTCGTGCCCCGGTCCAAACAGTAGCAAAGGTAACATATACTGGTATTGAGGATACTTACATCTCATTTGTTTTTAAACCTGTACAGTTTACTTAGTTTAGTTTATTTCTTACTTAGTTTATTTATTTCTAACATTTTATCATTTGAGAAGCTTATCAAAGTGCTGCACACAATATGGTGTTTCAAAAACTACTTTAGAGTGAAATTAATCTTGTTTCCAGGTGAGTTAGAAGTATACATTTATACTACCTTTAACTATGTTTGAAGATATTTTGAGGCATTACAAAACCATGCCTAGAAATCGTTGCATTAGAGTCTTGGGTAATGATATTTTAATTAAATAGTATGAAGCTATAAGGTGAAAATGCCAATAATGACTTAGATTCCACAAACTCTTTGAAATGTTTGTAAGATATAATACTTTTAGTGCTCTCATTGGCTTGCTCAGGGCAGGCAAGTAGTTAGCAGTCTGGCATCAATCTATAACGAATGCTTGATGTTGCTACAATAAGTTAGAACTATAATCTTAATATAGATTTCACACATAGCTCCTCACTTAACTGGCAAGATGTGAAATGATTTGGCTGCCACCAAAGTAGAATATTTTTGCAACATACGTAGGTAAGATACATGGGGCAAATGTAAGACTGATCTCAAAGCCTAGGGCTAGGCACCTAACAGTCAAACAACTTGGTGATCAGAAATTCTGTTGCTTATTAGGATCAAGCCATCTACTTTGTTTATATTGTAAGCAGTTTAACTTAATTCTCAAGAGGTTATATGATGTGAAACGTTGCAATAAATTCATTATTTTTAATACCAAGAAGTATACAATTTTCAGTTTCTCTCATCTTGTTAAATAGGATAATTATTTGAAAATTATGGGTTGGAATGGTGCTCAGGGCGGCCATATGTCTTGGTTCCGGCCTAGTCACACTCACAAGAGTGGGAAATCCTGCACCATATGATATCACTTATATGTGGAATCTAAAAATTGATACAAATGAACTTATTTACAAAACAGAAACAGACCCACAGACATAGAAAACAAATTTATGGTTACCAAAGGGGAAAGGGGGAGAGGGAGGAATAAGTTAGGAGTTTGGGATTAACAGATACACACCACTATATAGAAAATAGATAAACAACAAGTTATACCACAGGGAACTATACTTAATATCTTATAATAACCCATAATGGAAAAGAATCTGAAAAAGATTATATCTTGATAAATATATATGAATCACTTTGCTGTATACCTGAAACTAATACAACATTATAAATCAACTATACTACAATTTTTAAAAAGCAGAATAATGCGGTCTTCATACAATCTCCATGGAATTTTTAAATCTCTGTCTATTGAAGATGTGGCAAACTAAGTTCGCTGCATTTTCCCAAATGTGGTCTGACCCACTCCAAGTAGAATGGAATCACTCTACAACCTTCTGTGTTTAGTACCTCTACTCACATAGTCTAAATTTGTGTTAACTGATTTGGCATATATGTTATGAGGTGGACTCATCAACTGGTCAACCGTAGCAACCAGATTTGTGTTCTAAATGATATTCCCCATTAAGTGGAACCAGGTATCCTTGGAGAAATGGTTAATTAACGGCTTGGCACTGGGAAATACAAGATGAACCTGGAACATCTTATTACGCTAAAGAGTAAGGAAGTGGTCAAAGAATGATAGGAACATGTCCAAAGGACGTAGAAGCCAGCTTGAAGAGGCTCCTATTAACTAAATCTGGGACAATTTAAGAAGCAAAATAAAGAATGATAGTAACATTATCTTACTGTATAAAATAGGAATATTTTATTCCACACATTCATGGGATACATGAATGTGTTCAATTTATGGGGAGAAGAGAAAGCTTTACCTTATCATAAGTACAATGCCAATTAATAAAACTGGAAGGGATGATGGAATTAGAAAATCACTACTTGGCAACCATCTTAGTAATAATTCGGGCAAGAAACATTAATCAATGCTAAAACTAATGGGCGAAAGTTGGATGAGGAATGAGATGTTACATAATCTCTAGTATCTTTCCACAAAATAGATGTTAATTATAAAAGGGAAAAAAGTAACTCTGTAGTGAAGAAACCTGGCAGACGCTACTTTACTCAAGTGTTGTGCCCCCTCTTAGGATGCATTTAAAACAACATGGCATCGCTTCTATAATATTCCTGCCCATCATGCATGACTTGAATTGAATAATGGGAAAATATCTGATAAGCTTGATGGGGAAATTCTGCTTATCTGGAGTCTTAAAAAATGTTAAGATCATGAAAGTCAAGGGAGGTCTCAGACTGAAGAGACGTGACAAGTAAGTGCAAAATATGTTTCTAGAGTTGATACTTTTGCTATGAAGGACATTTTTGGAAAAGTTGGCGAAACTTGAATGGGGTCTCTAGGTGAAGGGTATATGGAGTCCTTTGTGTTGTTCACATACTTTTTCTGTAAGTTTAAAATTATTTCAAAATTTTTAAAAATATTAAAAATAGAAAAGGACATCTAGGAAATGAGCATTTACAAAATAATTCATCCATTGGGTTTCTTTAAACATTAAATTATGTGAGTGTAGTTAAGAATTGTTATCAATGATTTATACATGGCAACCAATGAATAATAAACTAAAATTCTGAGTAAAGAAAATTTACAATTCTGGTTAATTAAGCATATGCATTTTCCTCTACTCCCTCTCAAAATTTTATTGAAATATCAGCAAAAATATTAAAAAAATAAATGCATAAGAGTGCTGGAACACAAGAAAGGGTGCTGAGGCAGAGATACTGTTTGTTTATGAGTGGTGGCATCTCCTTTGCACCTACATATGATCGAGTGTCATAGAGTCAATGATATGTAGTGAAAATGTTTGCAATTTCCTGGAAGGTACCTAAAATACATGGACTCCGCTGGGACATCTTCTCATATGCCTGTCCTCCTTCCTGCTGTCTGGAATGCCTCTTTGTAATACCTCCCTCCTACCTTTCTTTACTTCTTCCACATCCCCAGGCAACCACTGATCTCCTTTTTGTCACTAAGGTTGTTTTTCCATTTCTAGAGTTTTGTATAAATAGAATCATACTCTATGCTCCTTTTTTGGGGGAAGGTGTATATCATTTTGTACTTGACATCATTATTTTGCAATTCGCCCATGTTGCATCCTGTATCAGTAGTTTACTTCTTTTTATTGCTGAATTAGTATTTTGTATGGATTTATACTTTTGTTTCTCTTGGGGACCTGGAATAGGTTGGATGGATCATATAGTAGGTGTATGTTTAACTTTTTAAGACATTAGCCACTAGTTTTGAAGCTTGTACAGTTTTACGTTCCTACCAACTGTGTGTGAGAGTTTCAGTTCACTATTCTCACCCAAACTTGATATCATCTGTCTTTTTAATAATAGCCATTCTAACTGGTTTGTGTGGTATCTCATTGTGGTTTTAATTTGATTTTACATTGTTGCCTCACTCTTACCCCCGATCTGAGGCCAATGTCAGTGGAGACCATGTGGGGAGGCTGGCCTCCTCCCACTCCTGACAGTAATAAGGCATTCCTCTCCCTCCCCATTGGGGTTGTGTCAGAAGAGGCCTAGAGAAGACTCAGGACTTGTGGTCCAGCGGTAACAAGGCCACCCCTACCATGAAATCCATGCCAAGACACATCGAAATTAAATTTCTGGGGAAGAAAGACAAGAAAAATCTTGAAAGCAGCCAGAGAAATGCAACATTCTTCCTATAGAGGAAAAAGAAATTAGAATGACACCAGATTTCTCATCAGCCCATGGAGGTCCAAGGGAAGTGGCACAATATTTTTCAAGTGCTGAAAAAAAAGAACCTAGGATTACATTAGAGAAAATATCCTTCACAAATGAAAGGGGAATCAAGAGAATTTGTCACCAGCAGGCCTTCCCTAAAAGTATGGCTAAAGGAAGTTCTCTAAACAGAAAGGAAATGATGAAAGAATAAGGAAGTTTAGAACATCAAGAAGGAAGAAAGAACGTGGAGAGTGCAAAAATATGAGTAAATATAATACGTTTTCCTTCTCCTCTTGAATTTTCTAAATTATGTCATGATTGAAGCACAATTATAACAATGTCAGATGAGGTTCTAAAAGTATGTAGAGGAAGTACTTAAGAAAATTGTATTATAATCAAAGAAGGGTTAAGAGGTGCAAAGAAGGTAAGGTTTCTCTACTTCACTTGAACTGATAAAATGACAATACCTGTTGACTAATTGTATATGTATAATGTAATACCTAGAGCAAGCACTAAAAAAACTATACAAAAAGATGCCCTCAAAAACGGTAGATAAATAAAAATGGAATTAAAAAAAATGTTCAAGTAACCTCCAGGAATAGGAAAAAGAAAAAAATAAAGCAGAGAGAACAAACAGAAAAAAAATAAATAACATGACAGACTTTAGCCCTAATATGTCGCTAATTCAATTAAATGCAATGGTCTAAGTATACCAGTTAAAAGAGATTGTCAGAGTGGATTAAAAAACCTGACCCAACTAAGAAACTCACTTCAAATACAAAGATACAGGCAGGATAAAAGTAAAAGAATGGAAAAAATATGCAAACATCAAAGGAAAGCAGGAGTGGCTATGTAAATGTCAGATAAAGTAGACTTTAGAGGATAGAAAATTATCAGAGACAGGAATTGTCATTTTGTAATAATAGAAGGGTCAACCCACCAAGAAAAAGAGCAATCCTGAGTGTGTGCACTGAGCAGCAGAGCTGCAGACTGTGTGAAGCAGAAACTGATAGAACTAAGAAGAGAAATAGACAAATCTGTAATTATAGTTCAAGACTTCAAAACCCCTCTCTTGACAATTGAGAGAACAACTAGGCAGAAATTCAGAAACACCATAGAAGAACTCAACAGCACATCAGACAACAGGGTCTAGTTGACATTTGTAGGCCACTCCATGCAACAGTATCAGAATGCACATTCCTTTCAAGTGGCATGGAATGCATACAGAGATAGACCATTCCCTGAACCACGAAACAATCCTCAATAGAAAACATACAAGGTGTTTTCTCCATCACAGTGGGATGAAACTAGAAATCAGTAATAGAAGGAACACAGGAAGATTCCCAAAACACTGGGAAACGGTGCAACACACTTCTACATAATCTACTTGTCAAAGAAGAAATCGCAAGGAAATAAAAACCCATCTAACAATGAAAAGGAAGGTATGTCAAAATTTATGAGACACAGCTCAAGCAGTGCGGAGAGGGAATTTTACAGCACTAAAATGCATAGGTTAAAAAAGTGGACTGGGACCTCCCTGGTGATCCAGTAGTTAAGTCTCCGTGCTTCCAATGCAGGAGACACAGGTTCAATCCCTGGTCGCGGAAATAAGATGCCACATGCCGTGCAGTCAAAAAAAAAAAAAAAAAAAACTTAAAAACGTGGACTGATGTGTGTGACTGGTCTGAATAGGGCCTCTGCTTTCTATACCATTTTTGTGTGCACTCCCAATAGTACAGGACAGTCTATCCAGAGGGAGAGAGGACCGTTCCACAGTGAAGGATGTGTGTGCATCAGTAATCTGCAGACAATAGGTATCAGTTCATATATTATGTCATGTCTTGTATCTAGAAGTAGATATTAAATTTTTATTTATTTATTTAGGCTGCATTGGGTCTTCTCCACTGCGCATGTTTCTCTAGTTGCGGTGAGGGGGGGCTACTCTTTGTTGCAGTCGGCGGGCTTCTCAGTGTGGCGGCTTCTCTTACTGTAGAGCACGGGCTCTAGGCCCACAGGCTTCAGTAGTTGTGGCTCGCGGGCTCTAGAGCACAGGCTCAGTAGTTGTGACGCACGGGCTTAGTAGCACCGAGGCATGTGGGATCCTCCCGGACCAGGGCTTGAACCTGTGTCCCCTGCATTGGCAGGCGGATTCTTAACCACTGAACCACCAGGGAAGTCCCCAGCATTACTTTAGTTGTCAATCCCAAACCCAGTCCATTCCTGGTGGCAAGAATCAGACTGTCTATTATTTATTTATTTATTTATGGCTACGTTGGGTCTTCGTTGCTACACGCGGGCTTTCTCTAGTTGCAGGGAGCCGGGGCTACTCTTTGTTGCAGTGCGCCGGCTTCCATTGCAGTGGCTTCTCTTGTTGCAGAGCACGGGCTCTAGGTGTGTGGGCTTCCGGGCTTCCGTAGTTGTGGCTCGTGGGTTCTAGAGTGCAGATGCAGTAGTTGTGACACACCGGCTTATTTGCTCCGCGGCATGTGGGATCTTCCTGGACCAGGGCTCAAACCCGTGTCCCCTGCATTGGCAGGTGGATTCTTAACCACTGTGCCACCAGGGAAGCCCCTGACCATTTTTTGATTGGATTGTTTGTTTTTTAGTATTGAGCTGCATAAGCTGTTTATATATATTGGAGACTAATCCTTTGTCTGTTGATTCATTTGCAAATATTTTGTCCCAGCCTGAGGGTTGTCTTTTCATCTTGTTTATAGTTTCCTTTGCTTTGCAAAAGCTTTTAAGTTTCATTAGGTCCCATTTGTTTATTTTTTTGTTTCCATTACTCTAGGAGGTGGATCAAAAAAGATCTTGCTGTGATTTATGTCAAAGAGTGTTCTTCCTATGTTTTCCTCTAAGAGTTTTATAGTGTCCAGTCTTACATTTAGGTCTCTAATCCACTTTGAGTTTATTTTTCGTGAATGACGTTAGGGAGTGTTCTAATTTCATTCTTTTACATGTAGCTGTCCAGTTTTCCCAGCACCACTTATTGAAGAGGCTGTCTTTTCTCCATTGTATATTCTTGCCTCCTTTATCAAAAATAAGGTGACCATATGTGCATGGGTTTATCTCTGGGCTTTCTATCCTGTTCCATTGATCTATATTTCTGTTTTTGTGCCAGTACCATACTGTCTTGATTACTGTAGCTTTGTAGTATAATCTGAAATCTGGGAGCCTGATTCGTCCAGCTCCATTTTTCTTTCTCAAGATTGCTTTGGCTATTCGGAGTCTTTTGTGTTTCCATACAAACTGTGAAATTTTTTGTTCTAGTTCTGTGAAAAATGCCATTAGTAGTTTGATAGGGATTGCATTGAATCTGTAGATTGCTTTAGGTAGTATAGTCATTTTCACAATGTTGATTCTTCCAATCCAAGAACATGGTATATCTCTCCATCTGTTGGTATCATCTTTAATTTCTTTCATCAGTGTCTTATAGTTTTCTGCATACAGGTCTTTTGTCTCCTTAAGTAGGTTTATTCCTAGGTATTTTATTCTTTTTGTTGCAATGGTAAATGGGAGTGTTTCCTTAATTTCTCTTTCAGATTTTTCATCATTAGTATATAGGAATGCAAGAGATTTCTGTGCATTAATTTTGTATCCTGCTACTTTACCAAATTCATTGATTAGCTCTAGTAGTTTTCTGGTGGCATTTTTAGGAGTCTCTACGTA
Source organism: Globicephala melas (assembly GCF_963455315.2). Classification (NCBI taxonomy): domain Eukaryota; kingdom Metazoa; phylum Chordata; class Mammalia; order Artiodactyla; family Delphinidae; genus Globicephala; species Globicephala melas. Next base: position 13,512,749 of record NC_083330.1, read on the forward strand.
TAATATCATGTAATCTGCAAAAAGTGACAGTTTTACCTCTTCTTTTCCAATTTGTATTCCTTTTATTTCTTTTTCTTCTCTGATTGCCATGGCCAGGACTTCCAAAACTATGTTGAATAATAGTGGTGAGAGTGGACATCCTTGTCTTCTTCCTGATCTTAGAGGAAATGCTTTCAGCTTTTCACCATTGAGAATGATATTTGCTGTGGGTTTGTCATATATGGCCTTTATTATGTTGAGGTAGGTTCCCTCTATGCCCACTTTCTGGAGAGTTTTTATCATAAATGGGTGTTGAATTTTGTGAAAAGCTTCTTCTGCATCTAATCAGATGATCATATGGTTTTTATTCTTCAATTTCTTAATATGGTGTATCACATTGATTGGTTTGCGTATATTGAAGAATCCTTGCATCCCTGGGATAAGTCCCACTTGATCATGGTGTATGATCCTTTTAATGTGTTGTTGGATTCTATTTGCTAGTATTTTGTTGAGGATTTTTGCATCTATATTCATCAGTGATAATGGTCTGTAACTTTCTTTTTTTGTGACATCTTTGTCTGGTTTTGGTATCAGGGTGGTAGTGGCCTCGTAGAATGAGTTTGGGAGTGTTCCTTCCTCTGCAGTTTTTTGGAAGAGTTTGAGTGGGATGGGTGTTACCTCTTCTCTAAATGTTTGATAGAATTCACCTGTGAAACCATCTGGTCCTGGACTTTTGTTTGTTGGAAGATTTTTTTTTTTTTTGTGGTACGCAGGGCTCTCACTGTTCTGGCCTCTCCCATTGTGGAGCACAGGCTCCAGACGTGCAGGCTCAGTGGCCATGGCTTACGGGCCCAGCTGCTCTGCGGCACGTGGGATCTTCCCGGTCCGGGGCATGAACCCATGTCCCCTGCGTTGGCAGGCAGACTCTCAACCACTGTGCCACCAGGGAAGCCCTGTTGGAAGATTTTTAAGCACAGTTTCAATTTCATTACTTGTGATTGGTCTGTTCATATTTTCTATTTCTTCCTGGTTCAGTCTTGGAAGGTTACACCTTTCTAAGAATTTGTCCATTTCTTCCAGGTTGTCCATTTTATTGGCATAGTGTTGCCTATAGTAGTCTCTTAGGATGTTTTGTATTTCTGCAGTGTCTGTTGTAACTTATCCTTTTTCATTTCTAATTTTATTGATTTGAGTCCTCTCCCTCTTTTTCTTGATGAGTCTGGCTAATGGTTTATCAATTTTGTTTATCTTCTCAAAGAACTAGCTTTTAGTTTTGTTAATCTTTGCTATCATTTTCTTTGTTTCTATTTCATTTATTTCTGCTCTCATCTTTATGATTTCTTTCCTTCTACTAACTTTGGGTTTTGTTTGTTCTTCTTTCTCTAGTTCCTTTAGATGTAAGGTTAGATGGTTTATTTGAGATTTTTCTTGTTTCTTGAGGTAGGATTGTATTGCTATAAACTTCCCTCTTAGAACTGCTTTTGCTGCATCCCATAGGTTTTGGATTGTCATGTTTTCATTGTCATTTGTCTCTAGGTATATTTTGATTTCTTCTTTGATTTCTTCAGTGATCTCTTGGTTATTTAGTAACGTATTGTTTAGCCTCCATATTTTTGTGTTTTTTACATTTTTTCCCCTGTAATTGATTTCTAATCTCATAGCATTGTGGTCAGAAAAGATGCTTGATATGATTTCAGTTTTCCTAAATTTACTGAGGCTTGATTTGTGACCAAAGATGTGATCTATCCTGGAGAATTTCTGTTTGCACTTGAGAAGAAAGTGTAATCTGCTGTTTTTGGATGGAATATCCTATAAATATCAATTAAATCTATCTGGTCTATTGTGTTTTTTAAAGCTTGTGTTTCCTTATTAATTTTCTGTTTAGATGATCTGTCCTTTTGTGTAAGTGAGGTGTTAAAGTCCCCTGCTATTACTGTGTTACTGTTGATTTCCTCTTTTATAAGTGTTAGCAGTTGCCTTATGTATTGAGGTGCTCCTATGTTGGGTGCCTATATATTGATAATTGTTATAACTTCTTCTTGAACTGATCCTTTGATCATTATGTAGTGTCCTTCCTTGTCTCTTGTACCATTCTTTATTTTATAGTCTATTTTATCTGACATGAGTATTGCTACTCCAGCTTTCTTTTGATTTCCATTTGCATGGAATATATTTTTCCATCCCCTCACTTCCAGTCTGTATGTGTCCCTAGGTCTGAAGTGGGTCTCTTGTAGACAGCATATATATGGGTTATGTTTTTGTATCCATTCAGCGAGCCTGTGTCTTTTGGTTGGAGCATTTAATCCATTCACATTTAAGGTAATTATTGATATGTATGTTCCTATTACCATTTTCTTAATTGTTTTGGGTTTGTTTTTGTAGGTCCTTTTCTTCTCTTGTGTTTCCCACTTAGGGAAGTTCCTTCAGCATTTGTTGTAGAGCTGTTTTGGTGGTGCTGAATTCTCTTAGCTTTTGCTTGTCTGTAAAGCTTTTGATTTCTCTGTTGAATCTGAATCAGATCCATGCCGGGTAGTGTAATATTGGTTGTAGGTTCTTCCCTGTCATCACTTTAAATATATCATGGCACTCCCTTCTGACTTGTAGAGTTTCTGCTGAGAAATCAGCTGTTAACCTTACGGGAGTTCCCTTGTATGTTATTGTTGTTTTTCCCTTGTTGCTTTCAGTAGTTTTTCTTTGTCTTTAATTTTCGTCAATTTGATTACTATGTGTTTTGGTGTGTTTCTCCTTGGTTTTATCCTACCTGGGACTCTGTGTGCTTCCTGGACTTGGGTGGCTATTTCCTTTCCCATGTTAGGGAAGTTTTCAACTATAATCCCTTCAACTATTTTCTCGGATTCTTTCTCTCTCTCTTCTCCTTCTGGGACCCCTATGATGCGAATGTTGTTGCATTTAATGTTGTTCCAGAGGTCTCTTAGGCTGTTTTCATTTCTTTTCATTCTTTTTTCTTTATTCTGTTCCACGGCAGTGAATTCCACCATTTTGTCTTCCAGGTCACTTATCCGTTCTTCTGCCTCAGTTATTCTGCTATTGATTCCTTCTAGTGTAGTTTTTTTGTTGTTGTTGTTTGTTTGTTTTTGTGGTATGCGGGCCTCTCACTGCTGTGGCCTCTCCCTTTGCGGAGCACAGGCTCCGGACACGCAGGCTCAGTGGCCATGGCTCACGGGCCCAGCTGTTCCACGGCATTTGGGATCTTCCCAGACCAGGGCACGAACCCGTGTCTCCTGCATCGGCAGGCAGACTCCCAACCACTGCGCCACCAGGGAAGCCTGATTCCTTCTAGTGTAGTTTTCATTTCAGTTATTGTATTGTTTATCTCTGTTTGTTTGTTCTTTAATTCTTCTAGGTCTTTGTTGAACATTTCTTGCATCTTCTCGATTTTTGCCTCCATTCTTTTCCTGAGGTCCTGGATCATCTTCACTATCATTATTCTGAAATCTTTTTCTGGAAGGTTGCCTATCTCCACTTCATTTAGTTGTTTTTCTGGGGTTTTATCTTGTTCCCTCATCTGGTACATAGCCATCTACCTTTTCATCTTGTCTATCTTTCTGTGAATGTGGTTTTTGTTCCATAGGCTGCAGGATTGTAGTTCTTCTTGCTTCTGCTGTCTGCCCTCTGGTGGATGAGACTATCCAAGTTCATCTGTTTTCTTTCCTTCCATTGTTTCCATGGCTTGGACCTTCCCTTCATTTCTCTTTGCAGCATTATCTGATTCTCTCCACATGTCACTGATTCCTGTTTAAACAAAGAAACACATATTAAAAAATCAAAAAAAAAACACAACTGACCAGTGTAGGCCACTTTCTAGAAACTAAGAAAAAGCAAATTACTGTCTTAGATACAGCTGTGCCAGGGTACCTTCTGATCCTCATGGGTGCATATGTCTACACCTCACCCTTTGTCTTGTTGTATATTAATCCAAGGCTCTATGGTTAGAGAAAATACCTTCAGGGCCTTTGAGATTTTAAAATATGGTCCAATATGCCTTTAAATTTACTTGATAAATTTAAAAAATATTAGCTGCATTTTCCCCTGACAGGAACAAGATGTACTTGAAAGAGAAATTGAGTTTCAGTTCAGAAAAATAAGTTGTAGAGAATGAAAGAAACATGAAGAGAAATCTAGCATTTAATTATGTTTAATTGTCACTGTGGAAATTTCTGTTTACAGTATTGGTATTTAAAAAAGATATTTTCAGAAGTGACATTTTGATTAGGATAATCTTCTGCTTCCAACATAGTGTGTTTTTATCTTTATTTGGCTCCGTGGCTGTCAAGGCAGCAAAACTGTTAATAAGCTTTTTTAGATTGGATGAATGCAGGTCCCAGATGTCTTGGTTCTAACTGGGGCTTGTTGTATGCATTGCTATTTCATTGACATAAAAAACCACTTTATGCCACACTAACTGAATTTAGTTGTACAACTTGGTGGATAGATATACTTAAGACATTGGTGAGCTCAGCAAATATTTTATATGTGTGACAATTTGGAAGGAAACTCAGGATTGAAACCCAGGCTCAGAAGAATTCAATTCAAAGCAATCAAAATTTACAACACATGCACTTGCTTCAGCAGATGTTTTTGGGAAAAATCTTTGCCTCCTTTTTGAGTGTCAAATTATGCCTTGAGGCTAAATTCCACCTGAGGGTCAATATTAATAAATTAGGTAAAAAGTGTAAGCAAAAAGATGGAAGCTAGTAAGATAAGTTATCCTAGCGAAAAGAAGGCTTTGAGGTGATGGAATTACAGTTAAGAATGGTAGAAGAAACTATCATGAACTAAAGTGTGAAGGATTTCAGTTATTTAGTACAAGTATAGGTTAATGAAAGAATACTTCAGCATTTTTTCAGCATAATAAGAAATGCAACAAAAAGCTTGACTACCTTGGCTAGTTTAATTGTCGCATTATCTGAAGGAGGAAGATTAGGCTATGATTCTCTCCAAAGGAAAAACAATAAACTTCATGAATCTGTATTCAAAAGTCCCGCTCTAAGTTTAAATCTTCCAGAGGGCCTTTGTGGGTTAACTAACCAGGCTCTAATTAATCCACCAAATCCCTGCATTTCATGTGTAGTCAGTACTGTATTATGTTGTTTTATGCTTTTAACAACGCTATTGTTTTATCATGCCTGTTTCCCATGTGAAGAATCTTAGCTCTCTAGAGTTGACATAACTTTCCCCAAATATACAGAGCATAAGTGGGGGAGATGACGTGAACCTGGGATATGTCTGAGTCCAAAGCTTAGACTTTTAAATTTTTTTATTTTTAGAATATTTTCAGCTTTTTTGAGATATAACTGACATATAATACTGTGTAAGTTTAAGGTACACAAAGTGTTGGTTTTACCTTCTGTTTACATTCTACTCTCTGTTTCTATGAGTTTGGCTTTTTTAGATTCCACATATAAGTGATATCATACAGTATTTGTCTTTCTCTGACTTATTTCACTTAGCATCATGCCTTCAGGGTACATCCATGTTGTTGCAAATGGCATTATTTCCTTTTCTCATGGCTGAATAATGTCCTTGTGTGTGTGTCTATGTGTGTGTGTGTGTGTGTGTGTGTGTACACCACATCTTCTTTATCCATTCATCCATTGACAGATATTTAGGTTGTTTCCATATCTCGGCTATTGTGAATGGTGCTGCAGTGAACATGGGAGTGCAGATATCTCTTTGAGATCCTGTCTTCATTTCTTTGGGATATATACTCAGAAGTGGGATTACTGGATTGTATGGTAGTTCTACTTTTAATATTTTGAGGAATGTCCATACTGTTTCCATACCGGCTGTACCAGTTTACATTCCCACCGACAGTGTACAAGCATTCCCTTTTCACATCCTCACCAACACTTGTGATCTCTTGTCTTTTTGATGATCAAAGCTCATACTTTTAGCTACTAGGCTAGTTTGCCCTCTATCTGCTTAGACTCTCCACACTGTCCAATACAGCAGCCACTAGCCACATGTGACTGTTTAAACTAAATGAAATGAAATTAAAAATTCAGTCCTCATTCTGACTAGTCATATTTTAAGAGCTCAGTAGTAACATGTGGCTGCTGAATTGACCACAGCAGACATAGATTATTGCCATTATTGCAGAATATGTAATTGGACAGCATTGCCTTAGCTTCAGAGGTATCTCCTTTTCCCATTCTCCCTGGCCTTCCAACTATTCCACGCAGTGAGATGCTGTTTTCCCTGGGCTCCTGTAACACCATCCTCTCCTAGTTTTCCTTCTGCCTCTTTAAGCCATTTCTTCTGTCTCCTTTGGGAACTCTTCCACCTCCACCTCCTCTTTAAATGTTGAATATTCTCAGGGCTTAGTCCTAGAGCTCATCCACTTCTATGGATTCAAATTTCGATTTGCTGACAATTCTGAATTTTCGACTTTCACTTCATATCATGTCTTCTGATATGTCTCCATCCTTGCCATTTGGATTTGTTTCCAGTTCCACCTTCCTGGGAAAGAAGGCCTCATTAGACAAGAATTAGAAAATGAGAGGATGACTCTAGTGATTAGAAGAAGAGTATTATCTTTCCCTTTGGACCAGACATTGGGTCTGGATATCTATGAAGCTATTCAGTGCAGCAGAGGTTAAGGACGGCATTGGGCCAAGAACTAGGAAATGCAAAAGACAGGCAAGATGTAGCTGTCATCCTTGGTCCGGTGCACACTTGAAAGTAAAATTATCTGAGATCATTATCATGACTGTGTTCATGTTTTTCTTACTTCATAATCTTTAGTAAAAATGTTACTGAAAATTCTGAACCTATTTCAACAGTACTGTATGGAACATATTAAGGAGAGAAACTTTTGCCTAAATTTGGGTAAGAGTTAACCATGAAATTATGTCTTCCATCCCTCCATCCTTTCATGTGGCAGTGACTGTGATTATCATGAGTTGATCCAGAGGTCTATGTCTTGCTTTTGTGGTTCAGACCTTTCCCCATCATGAAACTTTCCTTCCAGTGTTAATATTGAAGTTTATAGTTTTCAATACTACTAAAAATGCACATTCCTCTTAAGCTGCATACTGAGAGGAAATATATTTGTGTCTGGAAGATTTCCTCACGGTTTTAGATCTAATATATACATCTACACCTGCGATATGAGGATGATGAAGATTCTAAGTTATCACATTAAATTTGTGCTTCAAGTTGTAGAGTGTGCAGCAGAGCACCTTTCTGGGAAGAAATTAGGAAAAAACTCCCTCACCTCTCCTCCCCTTGCCTCCACCGAGCCTATCCTGATTCTTTCTATGGTCATATCCTTTCTATGGCCACCGGCATCTCCATAAATACTTTGCAGCAGTGTGCCCAAGAGAATTTTCTGGCAGTAACTATATGCTGGAAGACTACTGAATGAAGGAATCCAGGTTTATGTCATTAGGCAGTCTAAATGAAGCCGTGTAGCTTTTCCAGTAGGGTGGCCGGTGTATTTCTATTTTACTAAAGGCAACATACTAGACTTTGGGATCGATATGGGTGTATTTTAAGCAGTCTGCCATTCGGATGTGTGTCCTACTTATAAGGAGACACTTAACCACAGTGCCCTTTCTCAGCAGATACAATAGGATGGGAGGTTTTACCCATTTTTATAACTTGAACTAAAGCTAAATCTTTACAGACAGAAATTGTTCAAATTCTGCTTTCTGAAACTATTAATTTAAAATTTTGTTTGCCTCTCAAGTCAACATCAATGTAGACTTCTCAGCCCATATCTTTGAAGTTTTAATGGGTTCCTTAATTACAGAGGGAACAGATATCAGCAAAAGCAATGGTTCAGAAGAACGTGTATTCAATGACTTTTTCCAGTTTAGTATTCTACATCCGAATGTATTGCTGTTTGTATCAATTCTAGGAGATTTGCTGAGTGGCCCCAACATCATGTTTGGAATGAATGTGTCATATGTGGAGCTGGCCTCTGCTTCTGGCTCCGTGCTTTTGTTGCCAGTGTATCACTTTACTTGTTAAATGAAAGAAGAGAAGATTAATCGGTTAATATTAAAATTCTAAGATTTATGGTTAAGCGTGGTATAATAAAGAACACTGAGTACTAAGGAAGAGCAATAATGCTCAGTGGACGCCAGTATGAGTTTACTGTGTACAATTTACCCTTTGCTGTTGCTGGTCACTATTAGATTAATTGGCTAAAATTGGTTGCTGAAATACAGAAAAATACTTTGACAAGGAAATTGATTCAGTTACTATGTGTAGACATCACTGTTGTTTCCACCTAGCCAAAGGTGTTGTTCTCTCTTTCTCTCTGCATATATTTTGAAAGATTGGAAGTATAGGTTCTAATAATGTCATGATGGAACAGAGCTCATGGTGGGAGCAGATGGTGAGATTTTAGCAGATGACATGGAAAATGTGGAATAATTCTACCTTTATTTTGCTGATATATTTTCTATCAAAAATGATTATCTTTAAAAAACTACAAAATAGGATGTTCTTGATTAAGAGGAAGCTGAAGATCTAGAAATGAGAAAAAATAATGCACTATACTTTTAATCAGTTAAAGGTTTCTTGTTCCAGAGCACTTATATCCTTCTGAATTTAAAGAACTTGGATTGAGGTCATAATAAGCTGACATCTAACCGCAATTACTATGTGTCAGTCACTATTCTAAGCACCAGGATATATCTTATTTGATTCTCACAACAATCCTATGTGGAAATTTTGTTAGCTCCATTTTAATGATAAGGGTATTGAAGCAAAGAGAGGTTAACTTGCTTAAGGTCATACATCGATCACATAGAGGAGCTAGGATGCAAACCCAGGTATTTTTATATCAATATCCCTGCTCTTCATCCCCATGCCAGACTTGCCAAGCTGGAACATAAAAGTGCCAAAGTATGGGAGGCAGGAAAAGGATTTTTAATTTTCAAGGTAGTAGGCTAGGTATATTCAGCAGAAGACAAGAATAATTGTTCTATAGTAAAATCAGAGAATTTATGATGAAATGTTGATGAATAAAATCCGTGTGCTTAGAGTGGGAAATCTGTACCACTGAAGCCACTATGAGTTTATTGAAAACAAATCATTTCACTCTAGCTCAATCTTCCTTCCTGATATAAGATAACTAGGCTCACTGATACGATCCATTTAGGAGACATAGTCTGAGATTTTTTTCCCAGGCAATTGGAAAAGTCTTCCATATGCGTAAGATGGTTATATATAAGGTAGAGAAATGTGGATTGAGTGATAGTACAGTCACTTGGAGCTTGTTGGACCACCCTATCCAGGAGGATGCACTGGTGACTGATGTGAGGCCTGGAGGGCAGTACTCAGTGACTTGCTGGTGCCAGAAATGTCCTGGTCAATATTTTTACCAATGACTTAGGTGATGAAAGGCAAGCTATATTTTAAAAATTCATGGATGATATAATCAGAATTTTGAAAAGCAGAGCCTGGAACTTAAGATGAACAATATGACCCTTCATAGGAATAAAGATGAAGTTCAGCATTTAATTGGAAATAATCTAAATGCAATTGTCATTGCCATAATGGCTAGGATAATGAGAAATGTTTGAAATATTTAGAAATACTAAATTTAAGAAATAAAACTTAAGGGGAACATCACCTATGTCTTCAAATACATGAAAGATTATTGTATGGAACATATATTTTTGTCTGTATATGTTCAGGAGACAAAACTGGAATCAATGGGTAAAAACAACATGACAACTTCCTGATGATATTAACTGTTTAAACATTGAACAGTTTATTTTTTCCTTCTATAAGCTCCTAAGGGTTTATGACATAAGAGATTGGTTTTAGGTAACTGCCATTTCTACTTGGATCTCTGTAATTATTTGAGAAGTGTTAAGGGACTCCCTTCACCTCTTTCCAAAATGCCTTTTTCCACTCGAACTTCCGTAAACCTTTAAGCTTCCATCTTATTTATGGCATTAGGGCACGGTTTCTCAGCCTCAGCACTGTTGACATTTTGGACCAGATAATTCTTTGCTGTGGGGGAATGTGTTGTAGGACATTTAGCAACTCTACCCACTAGATGCTAGTAACACTTCTCCCAGTCGTGGCAATCAAAAATGACTCTTGACATTACCAAATATGCCCTGAGGGACAAAATCACCACAGACTGATAACCATTGCTTGAGGGAAAGGCATTAAACGTCTTTGCAAAATGCAAATGTTCGCAGGAGGTATATAAACCAATTACCAGTCAAGAATACAAGATGAATGGGACTTCCCTGGTGGTCCAGTGGTTAATACTTCACCTTCCAACACGGGGGTGTGGGTTCGATCCCTGGTCGGGGAGCTAAGATCCCACATGCCTCACGGCCAAAAAACCAAAACATATAACAGAAGCAATATTGTAACAAATTCAATAAAGACTTTAAAAATGGTCCACATCAAAAATCTTAAAAAAAAAAAAAAGAATACAAGATGAAGGAAACATGATTTTTGGTTTTTTTTCCCTAGCAGAATAAGCTGCCTCCTTCTCTAGCCTGAAGGCTCTTGCTTAGTACTTTCAATAGGTCTTCGGAAAGTGTTCTTTGTATTACTGCTAATTATGTTTTCTCTTACCCTCTAATTCAATTAGAAGTTTATTGAGGGCAGAAGTTTTTCACTTGGTCACACTGCCCTCCCCTTCCTGCTCTACCTCAGCATCTCCCTGTGTCTTGTCCAGTAGATGCTCGAAAAAGTAGCTGTTGAGTGAGCACAGGAATGAATAAGTGAATGAAGTTGCATTTGGGATGAATCTTGAGTTAGAAGAAGAGTTTTCAGCACAGTAAGAGATTTGGGAGGTGACGGAGGCATTCCAGGTCAAAGGATGGCATGATCCAAAGATGGGCTGCTGAGACTGGAATGTTTTCTTGGAGGAGCAGTTCGGTGTAGTTGGCTCACAGTACACGTGTATAAGGATGGTGGACGATGGTGATGGGACAATAGACTGGTCCCAGACATGGATCAACTTTAATGTCAGGCAGGAAGTAAGTACTTAAGTAGGTTACCAACTATTTAAGTTGGTATTAAGACTAGCTAATATTTGGACTAAGTATTAAGTTAGTTAATATTTAAGTTGGTATTAAGACCAGCTAATATTTGGACTAACTATTAAGACTAGCTAATATTTGGACATGGTCGTGCACATCAAATTGCTGCTTTAGGAAGATACATCTTATAGTGGTGTGTGGGGTGACTGGGATGTAGAGAGCACTAGTTGGTGTCAATTACCAAGGGAAAGATGACGATGACCCAAACTAGGGTGATGGTAGGTGCAACTGGAAAGGGAGGCAGCAGGTGGGGGCTATTAAACAGGACATGCAATTGAATAGTTGTAGAGTATGTGAGGGTTGGGTAGGAAGTTATGGAGTATGTGAGGGTTGATCAGGATCAAATGTGGATTAAAAAGGTAATGTTAGTAATACAAATAGAGAACCTGGGCGGGGGTGGGTGGGGGGTGGGGGTGGGGGTGACACTCAGTGCTGGTGGTGGAGAGGATGATGAAAAAGGTCCTGAAGAGAAACAGAGTTCCTACAGAAGAAGACACTGAATTAGATGGAGATTTTCCACAGACTAAGAGAATTCGATTTGTGGTACTGTGTGTCTATACTCCATGTGATTTTTTCTAAAGAAAAAAATCATATAGAAAGCCACTCTGAATGATTAGGCAGAACTAAAAACAATAAAAAGTAGCTCTTTCTTTGAGATACATACTTCATTGTTTACTGAAGTCTAAAATAAACGCAAAACAGGCAATGGAGCACGATTGTGACATTTCTAGTGAGTGTTTCTTTTTCTTTTTAGCGCTAGTGTGTGTGTTATATGTTATTTCCCCTCACTCAGTGTTTGGGCATTTAGCTTCAGTTAGTAAAAGCCGCTTCACTGCCCACAAACTTGAACTTTCTATGATAGCTGTAGGACTTCTTTGACATTTAGGGAGCTACTTTCTGACTTGCACCATCTACATTTCCTGGTAGCGAGTTCATGGAATACTTAATTGCTTTCTACTGTTGATGGTTATTTTCCACTGATCATTTCCAATAATGAGTTCCATGAAGATTGTCTCTAGTTTTTATCCCCAAGACCAATTTTGAGGGGTTTTTTTTTTCAGATAAAACAGACAATTTATGTTTCTCCCCCCCCCTTTACTTATTATTCCATGGAGATAATTCTTCACAAAGCTTGTAACAAGAGTTTGGGGACACAATGCAATTGCATATGTATTTTATTTAGCAACTCCATCCTTTAAGCTTGCTTAACCTCATTGTATTTTGCTCCAGAGCCTCAGTGGAGTTGAACATAGTTGTCCTTCCTTATAGCGGTCATAAGAAGTCTCATCTGATCTCCTCAGCTGTTCAGCCAGCTGGAAACAACTCCTCCTCTGAGGTATAAAGTGTCTGTAACCACTTACCACCCATGTCACTATCGTATGCATTTTGATATGAGTATTTTTTTCTCTTCTATCAAATTTTAAGTTCCTTGGGAGTAGAGACCTGTTTTCCTGCCCCCCCCATTCCCCACCTGCCCCCCCCCCAACATCGTTTAGCAGACTGAGGCAATATGGTGTTGTGATACTGAATCTACGAAGAAACGAGCAAATGGGTATACATACAGTTATTTTTAAAGTTATTCTTTCTGGATACAGGTCAATGCCTTGATGCCAAAACACAGTGCAGGCAAAGGGATGCTACAGAGGACCAGTAACGTGGCCTGTGCTTTAGACTGTTTTGAGGAGTAGAAGGACGTCATATCCTTCAAACCATCTTCCGTGGATATTGTCTTGCTAAACTGGCAGTTCTCAAAACCTGAGCGTGTATCAAAGTCACCTGGAGGGTTTGTTAAAGCACAGATTCTCGGTCCCGTTCTCAGAGCTTTTGGTTTAGTGGCTGTGAAGTGGGACCTGAGAATCTGCACGTCTGGTTCCCAAGCATGTGGGTGCTGCTGGTCCAGGGATCCCACTTTGAGAACCACTGCTCTAAACTGAGCTTTAATGAGTGTCATCAGTTTCACGTTAGCCATTTCTGATGAGGAACTGTACCGTAACCCTTCTGCATAGTCTATTGATAAAGTGTGCATGTAAATGATCAATTACAGAGTGTCCTGCCCACCAGAAATTCAGTGAATTGAAGCTTTGTCACTGCTAATAAGATCTGGCATCCAGATTTTAGTATGCATTCATTATATGGGGGTTTATTAAATCCTCTCTCTCTGCTAGAAAATGCAGATAGACTAGTGAGCAAAATGTTGTCTTCATGGAACCTGTAATGTATCAAGGTAAAAGAATAGTAGGTAGACAGTTATCAAATTTGAATATACAGTTTCCATCTCAGTGATCCAGCATGATCTATGATCTAGGATCACAGTTTCCACATCTGTGATGATGATGATACTTGCATAACGTCCATGAATTAAATGAGGTATCATAAGGTGCTTGTATACTGTCAAGTGCTACGTAGAGGTGAGGCACAAACTGTAAAAAATAAGAATACTCCTAGTACAGGTAGGAGACACCATGGTAGATAGAAAGAAAGATGACTGGACAGCATTGTGGTGGTGACTTATAGGCACATTTTGAGCACATCCAACACCTAAGTCTGCATGTATCCACGTTGCTGTTCATGGCACACAGGCCTCCCTCTTTAAAGGTATGAACTTATTTTATAATTATTATATTGTAAAAGGCATGGGTGACAATATCTTTTTAAATTGTTGCTTAGGAACTCAGAATTTATCAGGCACTTGGAGACTTATTTATCCAAAGGGTTATATATTAAAAATCGAAGGTGAGACCAAATTAAAGAAATACAGTAATCTTTTGATATATAGAAGAGATGATTTGACAGTTTCTCTTCTACTTTTTAAAAGTCTTGGTGAACTTATGTGGATAGAAATATATTTACTTTTCACATAAGAAGAATATCTGGTTCAAGGACGGTGTCTTTAGATGGAAATTATTTTTAGGCTTACACAATCCTAATGGTGACCACTTGTCTTTGAACCTCTGTCCTAAGGTGCTTATGTATTAAGGCATGTGAGTAAGCATTTTGGTGACCTGGTTACTCTTGAAGTTATCCCCACAGCTATTAGTGAAAAGGTGATTCCGCCATTACCCCAGATTTGTGCAACTTGTTTCAAAGTTGAATGTGTTTTCCCTTTTCCCTTGCTGTTGTATCTTTCCTTTTGCCATGAAAGGAATGAGGAGGAAGCAAGATTCAAGGAGAATATACTCGATTGGAGATGAGTCATGGGTTCTGCTTCTGAGTCTGCTAGTCTGTCTCCTGGACCAGTGTCCTAAAATTTTAATACCTTGGATTCCATGTCCATGAGTTAAGGACCATGAACTGAGTTTCTTCTCCTTGGAAAAGAAAAGTCTGAGAGGTAGCCAGATTTCACTGATTACATCTATGAAGTTTTTTGACCTAAAAGCTGGTGTCTGTTGCTTTCTACATAAACCACAAATGGGTCAAGAAGAAATAGCTAGCATTAAGATAATGTGTACAAAGCAAATGCCCTGGTTGTGGAAGTTAGTACAGATCAGAAGGGATCATGAATGGAGGCTGTATCACATAGAATTCTTTACAAGTGGGACAGACTCTTGCTTTTCATCCCTGTCTATTTCTTTTTTTCCTTTTTCTCTTGCGCTATGGGAATTTTAGCCAGTGTTAAAAACCCAGCTTGGGTATCTCCCCCAGGCCACGGGCTTTGGAATCATGGCGTCCGAATTGAATTAAATTCTACTGCTTATCAGTTTAGTTGTTGTTGTTTGTCTTTTATCTGTAAACTGGAGAGGAAGGTTACCTGTGAATGTGGTTGTAGTCTGTATCAGTCAGGGTGCTCCAGAGAAAACAGATCGTTTAGAGATTTATTTTGAGGAATTGACTCATGCAGTTGTAGAGGCTGGCAAGTCTGAGATCTGTGGGGCAGGCTGGCAACTCAGGCAGGAGTTGGCGCTGCAGTCTAGAGACAGATTTCTCCTTCAGGAAACCTCAGTTTTTGTTCTTAAGGCTTCAGCTCATTAGATTAGATTGTACGCGTTAACCACGTATGCAAAGCATCTTTACATGATACAGCCACTGTGGAGAACGGTATGGAGGTTCCTCAAAAAACCAAAAACAGAACTACCATACGACCCAGCATTCCCCCTACTGGGCATATACCCTGAGAGAACCATAATTCAGAAAGACACGTGCACCCCAATGTTCATTGCAGCTCTAGTTACAATAGCCAGGACATGGAAGCAACCTAAGTGTCCATCAACAGAGGACTGGATAAAAAGATGTGGTACATATATACAATGGAATATTACTCAGCCATAAAAAGGAATGAAATTGGGTCATTTGTAGAGATGTGGATGGACTTGGAGACTGTCATACAGAGTGAAGTGAGTCAGAAAGAGAAAAACAAATATTGTATATTAAAGTATGTATGTGGAATCTAGAAAAATGGTACAGATGAGCCTAGTTCCAGGGCAGAAATAGAGACATAGATGTAGAGAACAGATGTGTGGACACAGTGGGGGAAGGGGAGGGTGGGATGAATCGGGAGATTAGGTTTGACATAAATACACTATCATGTCTAAGATAGCCAGTGGGAGCCTGCTCTATAGCACAGGGAGCTCAGTTCAGTGCTCTGTGATGACCTAGATGGGTGGGATGGGGTGGGGTGGGAGGGAGGTCCAAGAGGGAGGGGATGTATGTATACATATAGCTGATTCACTTCATTGTGCAGCAGAAACTAACACAACATTGTAAAGCAATTATACTCCCACTAAAAAAAAATATTGGTAACTGACAGTAAAAAAAAAAGTACCTTTACAGCAACACCTAGATTAGTGTTAAATAATTGAGTACTGTGGACTAGCCAGGTTGACACATAAAAGTAACCATCACACAGTTGTCATGTTAATGATAGCTAGTATATGGTTACTATGTGAGCTACGTGTTCACATGGATTAGTTCATTTAGTTCTGATAAAAACCACAGGAGGAGCTATTATTATGATCTTAGGATAAAACTTGTCATTGTCCCACAGTAACTTACACAAGCATGGGAGCCAGGCCATGCATGGATCAACCAGAGTCCTGTCCCCCAAATTTTCAAATTTAAACTGGAAAAGATAATGTTTTCCTTTACCATCTCAAAGCTCAAAGCTGAACCGATGTGCTGATGGCCATGAAAGAGGCTGGTTTAAGAGCGTGAGGCCAACATGCTTAGAGAAGATGACAAGAGTCAGAGAAAAGTAACCATGAATGTTCCAAGAGGTCATTCCTTTTCTACGACGTGACCTGGTTAACTAGTTGTTGCTTTTCTTCCCTTAAACAACTTTGAGCTGGGTTTCTGTCACTTGCTATCAGAGTCCAGCATGATCTGGCCATATTGCTATCCAAGTGATGGGTAACAAACAACCATAAGATCTCAGTAGCTTAAAGCACAAAAGTTTATTTCTTACAGTCAGTGACCATCTTGGGTCAGTGGTGAGTTCTGGTTTTTACCATCTTCACTCGAGATGAAATATGACTTTCTGAAATATGACTGGCCACCGCGGCAGAGGGACGAGAGCATGGAAGATCGTGCACTGGCTCTTAAGGCTTCTGCCCAGAGTGACATAATCACCTCTCACATTTCATTGTCCAAAGTAAATCACATGGCCACCCAGAACTGGGAAAGTGTAATCCTACCACATGCCCAGAAGGGAAAAACCAGAAACATTGATGACTATCACTAATACATACTGAATAGTTCATACAGCTTGTCACTCATGTAAAACACATTGGATAGTTTTGTTGGTAAAGGGTAACTGATTTGAAGAGAATATAAATTCTGATTTCAAAATTATTAATTTCTTCATTTTTTTGCCATGATTTTTGTTTCTTATCTATAAAATATTTTCCTTTTCTGAGGTTATAAAGATTTTTTCTTATATTTTCTTCTAATAGTTTTTTTTGCCCCATTTAAGCTTTTAATAAATCTGGAGTTTATTTTTATATGGGGTTTGAATTAGGAATCTGATTTTATTTTTTTATCTATAGAAAGCAAATTGTCCCAATACCCTTTTTTAAATTGTCCATTTTTCTCCTCTGATATATAAGGCCATCTCTAAAATATATTAAGTTCCCATCTTTACTTGGGTGCATAGGAGATTTTGATTTTTCTTTGCAATGTTCTACTTATTTTATAGTAAAAAGAAAAAACTGGAAACAAAAATAATGAATGTTACTTTGGTTTTGAGTACAGATGTTTGCTGGATTAATCTTTGTAAATTTTTGTATATTTTCCCCAAATATAAAAAGTCATTTTCTGCCAAAACTGTTATCTTGCTTTTTAAAGTCGAAGATATTATAGATAAACTTCCATCACAGGGACTTCCCTGGTGGCTCAGTGGTTAAGAATCCACCTGCCAATGCAGGGGACCTGGGTTCCAGCCCTGGTCCGGGAAGATCCCACATGCCCCAGAGCAGCTAAGCCTGTGCGCCACAACTACTGAGCCTGCTCTCTAGAGCCCGTGCGTCACAACTACTGAAGCCCGCACACCTCGAGCCCATCTCTACAACAAGAGAAGCCACCTCAATGAGAAGCCCGCACACCGCAACAAAGAGTAGCCCCTGCTTGCCGCAACTAGAGGGAACTCACGCACAGCAACGAAGACCCAACGCAGCCAAAAATAAATAAATTAGGGCTTTCCTGGTGGCGCAGTGGTTGAGAGTCCGCCTGCCGATTCAAGGGACACGGGTTCATGCCCCGGTCCGGGAAGATCCCACATGTCCCGGAGCGGCTGGGCCCGTGAGCCATGGCTGCTGGGCCTGCGTGTCCGGAGCCTGTGCTCCGCAACGGGAGAGGCCACAACAGTGAGAGGCCCGCGTACCGCAAAAAAATAAATAAATAAAAATTAATTAATTAATGAATTAATCAAAAAAGAAGATCCCACATGCCAGCGAAGATCTCACACTCAGCAATGAAAATCCTGTGTGCTGCAACTAAGACCCGGTGCAGCCAAATAAATAAATAAATAAATGTTAAAAAAATTTCCATGACAAATAATTTTGCTTACCAAATACTTTTTATCCCCAATTGTACATTACTTTAAAAAATAATACAAGTATTCCAATTAAATATATAAAAAATGGGTAGCCTCTGAGAATCCATTTTAAAGGAGATTGACCCTAGTTCATCCTCAGTCCATTCTTGGTTTGAAGAATATGCCTGTTAGGGACTACGGTCCTATTTTCTTTCATAGGTTATTATGATTTTGAAAAGAGATAACATCATGTTCTTGGCTTCAGGAAATAAAGACTAAGCTTTGGAAAAAGCCTGAGGATTGAATGTCGACCTTGGAAATGTTTCCTAAGGGAATATATTAGAGAAACACATTACTTTTTTAATTTTGTTCAATCCACTAGCCAAAATTTCATTTCATTTGTAAAACAATGCTGTAGTTCTCACTTATGCTTTAACCTAATTATTTGGGGCTGATGAAAGATGGAAATGCTGAAAACAGAAATGGTATATATCCATGTACTGATATTTAGTGAATTTCCTACAACTTAATAGCCTTTTAGTGAGTAACATGAGTTGAATTCAGGTATTAGTGATGGTTGCTCAAGTCTAGTCCTTCTGAAACCCAGGGAGAGTTTCAATCTCGTTCTGTATATTACAAGGAATGTTGGCTCTATTAATAGGATCTGATTAAATATAAAAATGTGGAGAATTGACACATTCCTCTAGGCAGAGTTGTTCATTGTTGATGAAATAAGTGGAGGCTATCCGGAAGCAAAATAAAATTCACTAATAATCTCACATTTTTTGTAGAACAAGGTATGTGAGCAGATCAGTGAAAAGTGAGGCATTTTGCAGTGAACCTTCCTTCCCACCATTATGCAACAGTCCTAGGTTGCAGTGACAAATCAGAAGTTATATCACAGCCTAAAGTCAAGTTTCAGCATGACCTTTTCCCTCCCTTGGCATCCTAAGAATGGTGTAGGGAAGGAAGACGAACATTGTGGCAAAAAATAGAGAAAGGACGCCTTTAGAAGATTTACCAAAGGAAAGAAAATATTTCAGTGCAGAGTTTGAGAAAGAAGTGGCAGGAGATGAAATTAGAGAATTCAGCAGGAGCCAGTTCACGCAGCTCCCACAACAATCTGTGGGAGATTCTACCTGATTCTGAAGGTGATAGCCAGCCATTGAAGGGCTTTGAATAGGAGAGTGAAATAATTAGATGAGAGCAGTACAAACATGCTCTTGCTGCAGTTTGAAAAAATGGATTAGAGGGGAACAAGGCTGAAGGTGGCAATACCTGTTAGGAGAGCATTACAGTGACCTAGGGGAGAGATGATGGTGGCCAGGACTAGGGGGTGGCATCTGGATTGGAGAAGATTGATCAGATTCGAGATCTAATTATGAGGTTCTATCAGTCAGACTTAGCATTTGACTACCTGGGGGTGCAGGTAAAGGAGAAATCAAGAATAATGCCATAGTTGAGAAATCAAGTGGGTAGTCATGCTATTTCTGAGGAAGAAACGTGCGTCCCTTAGCAATTATTGCATGGATTTAAGTGCCAACTATTGTACAAAGTAATTTTGTTTCTAAATTTATAACATTTCCTACAATTTTAATGACGAATTCCATCTTATTTTGGACTTATATGCTTTACAGTGAACTCATAATTTCTCATTTTAAGTAAAGGCAGTTATCTCAATAATTTAGTTCTGAAAATAATGGCATGTCTGCTGTTACCATCTAGTGGCCACCATTAGTTATGGTACCTTTCATTTAATTTTGTGCTCAAGATTTCATTTTTCCTCTGAGGGAGAAGTAAATATTAACTATTAGAGGACCAGCATCTTTGAAAATGCAGTAGGTCTCCCTGTAGTTGACTGAATTATACCATGTATGATGTTGAGTGTTAGTGATATGAAGATACTGTTAAATTTTTTAGCTTAAATTCTACAGTTTTTCTAGAGTAGGACTTGAAACAACTTATTTTAACAGCTTTAGGGAGAATTTAGCAAAACATTCAGCAATAATTTGAATTCTTCCATATCATGTCAAGTAAGAGGATATACCTCAATGGCAAATATGTGGAAAAGGTACAAAGGGATTTTTGTAACTATCAGTGTACAAATACCTAGTGAACAACTTTTGTGTGCCCAGGGATTAACACTGTCGTACTCTGAGGGACAAAAAGAGCAGAGCCTGGGATTTTCCCTAGACGTATAACTTTACAGGGGGAAGGTATTAAAATATATTATGTTTGTTCCACTCCTCTCTGAATCTTAACTACTACACGCACACCTTCATATTCTCTCCTTCTCTCTGTCTCTCTCCCTCCCTCCAACCAATAATTCAAGATTCTGAACATCTGGAACGGGACCTCCTGTTCCTGTTTAGATTCATTGGTCAAATACTAATTGTAAACTCCTCCATGTCAAGGAATGTGTTCTCTTTTATACTGCTTATGTTTGCCTCACCGTGTCAAACAAACAAACAAAAAATTAAAATAAAAATTAACAGTCCTACTTAATCAATACAAATCACTGCTATGCACTAGGAGAAATTTAGAAATATATATGAGCCCAGATCCTTGTGGTTTAGGAATTTATGGTGTATTAAGGGACAGCCCTGTGGGCAACTATTATATTAGAACTATATTGTTAGGACAATTATATGATAGAGGGGTATTGGAAGGGCCAATTAGGAAACAAGTCATCTTCAAGTATCTATGCTGGAGGTTGATGCTGTGGGGTAGAAAACTAACATCCACATTTTGTCCAACGTGTTCAGTGCTATGAAAACTTACAGATTCTGAAGGCAGAGAAATAGAAAGTGTGCTGGGTACTTTTCATGGTACATGTTATAAAGCCATACACTTTTTCAATATCTGTTCCTAAGTAGACAGTTCATATTTAAAGATTTCTTTCAACGTGGACCATTTTTAAAGTCTTTATTGAATTTGTTACAATATTGCTTCTGTTTTATGTTTTGATTTTTTGGCCATGAGGCATGTGGGATCTTAGCTCCCTGACCAGGGATTGAACCTACATCCCTTGCATTGGAGAGTGAAGTCTTAACCACTGGACCACCAGGGAAGTCCTGGCAGTTCACATCTAACTGCAGCAACTTTGTTTTTGTTTTTTTTGTGGTACGCGGGCCTCTCACCGGTGTGGCCTCTCCCGTTGCGGAGCACAGGCTCCGGACGTGCAGGCTCAGTGGCCATGGCTCACGGGCCCAGCCGCTCCGCGGCATGTGGGATCTTCCCGGACCGGGGCACGAACCCGTGTCCCCTGCATCGGCAGGCAGACTCTCAACCACTGCGCCACCAGGGAAGCCCCCAGTTCACTGGATTTTTATCTTAAAACCCATAAACGAACACTGAGTGGTGTTTTCATTTAGCAATTTAACTTGTAGAAAGATCCATATGAGTACATATAAACTGCCTTATTTTGCTTAATAATTGTAAAATATTCCGAAGTATAGTGTATAATTATTTCTTTAGCCAAAATCTTATCAAAAGACTTATAGTAGTGCTCAGTAAATATCCATGTGTATTTCTGATTTTTGAATTGCTAGATTGGGATTCACATTTTTACTTTTGAAATGCTCTGCTAAATTGTGTTGCAGTGTGTAAGAGCCATTCCTTTTGTCCTGTGAATTGTCTCTGCATATTTTTTATTGGATGTTTTTAGTCAATTTTTTTCTTTTATTCCTGGTGTATCTTCTAAAGAAAAGCAAAATAGGGCTTCCCTGGTGGCGCAGTGGTTGAGAGTCTGCCTGCCGATGCAGGGGACACAGGTTCGTCCCCCGGTCCGGGAAGATCCCACATGCCGCGGAGCGGCTGGGCCCGTGAGCCATGGCCGCTGAGCCTGCACGTCCGGAGCCTGTGCTCCGCAACGGGAGAGGCCACAACAGTGAGAGGCCCGCGTACCGCAAAAAAAAAAAAAAAAAAGAATAGCAAAATAAAGAAATTTACAGCCCTGAAACATAGATTATAGAAATAAAGGTACTAAAATATAGCCTATGATTTTTTGCAGCCACTTTAACTATTAGAAGGCTACAGGGCCTCTTAATTAATTTAAAAGCCCAATGGGTATGCTTAAACAAAGCTAATTAAAATTCCCTTGCAAATGAACGGGTGATTAATATCTCTGACCACTATCCTATTTATTTTAAATATATGCTCACAGGTTGATTAGCATAGCCTGAAAGGAATGTGTAATCAAACACTTATCAGGAGCAAAGCACAGTATACTGAAATAATATTTTGAAAATCCAGTGGTGTTATCACAAAATAGAGTTACTGTTTTGGCACAGGAGAATTTACTTACATGATCTAACATCCCTATCAAAGAAATGATTTTTTAGCAGTTTGAAAAAGTTTCAAGTACTTGAGATGTTCATGCTGTATTTGAATTGTTTTGCTGAATATGCACTTTTAGCATTGGGGAAATTTACTGAAAAAGCAGTTTATAGCACAGCAGCGTCTGACTCAGCAACTCTTTACATTCCTGTAGCCAGGGCTGGCTTCATGGGCATGTGCCCTGTGCAGTCACACAGGGCCCTACATTCAGAGGTCCTCACTCTTGGTTTAATGCTCTGCTCTCACTGACTTGAAATTCTTAATAATTTTTGAATAAAGGGCTCCATATTTTTGTTTTGTACTGGACCCCACAAATGTTACAGCCAGTCCTATCCTTAGTATATTTTTCAGGACGAAACTGTTTATTCGCATGTATCCTTGAATCAGTATTCATCCTAATTACAGTGAAAACTTTAGAACGAAATATGTATGACTACATCTATTCTATTGGAAACCAATGGCCAACGCATGATGATGGCAAATGAAGTCCTCATCCCTACAGGGTCTGTGGGAGTAACCCCTGCCACCCCAGCCCTGTCTGTCTCCCCTTCCTGGTTACTGAGAAGCATCAGACATTGGAAACCCCTTGATGAGGTTCCCTGCTACTCCAGGAGTTTCAAATCTATGCAGTTCAGTGTCTCCAAGCGCCAAATTACTGCTTGAAGACCCTCACTCAACCGGGACCAGACATCAGTAAGGAGCTTTGTGATGTTATCTTTGCAGAAGAGGAGGTCACACCTCTTCTGTGATGTACTTTTATGCCCCCGCGGGAAGCTGTAGGGAGACAGGAGTGCCTGAATCACAGGGTGTGGTTCCCGGGGCCACCTGGTCATGTTCCATCCCTTGCTGGCTTGCTCGTTCTCACCACTGGCTGCTCTTGCGCTTAACTTTCTGGGGTTTCCTTTTTTTCCCCCTTTTTTGGAAGCCTCAGAGTTACTACATATTGAGGGAGTCAATTTCTCTTTTGACTCTGCACATTCTTTTTTTTTTTTTTTTTTTTTTTGCCGTATGCAGGCCTCTCACTGCTGTGGCCTCTCCCGTTGCGGAGCACAATCTCCGGACGCGCAGGCTCAGCGGCCATGGCTCACGGGCCCAGCCGCTCCGCGGCACGTGGAATCTTCCCGGACCGGGGCACGAACCCGCGTCCCCTGCATCGGCAGGCGGACTCTCAACCACTGCGCCACCAGGGAAGCCCTCTGCACATTCTTAAGGTGATTTGAGGATCATCTGTCATTTGGGGCCTGTCATCAAAGTTAGCTTAGACTGGGCTGATTTTGACATAGAGATCTTATGTTGGATCTTCACAAGGAGCAAAGAAATACGGGTTTCTTAGGACACTTCAATCTTGAGAGCTTGGGAATACTTTCAACCTAAGAATATGGTTTATTCTAGGATCACTGGGTCCACCCAGGTCCTAAAATAAAATATTGTAAGTCTGTTACCTAACCTGATTTCCCTAAGATATTGTAAGTTCAAAGGTGTAGGCAGTCTGAGTCATGGCTTTTAAGGACAGTTCTCATAGACTTGCCGTGAGAACTTGACGGTGGATTCAACTCTGGACTGGCAGAGAACATACAGCTGGCTGATTGGTTATGTGATGGGTTACAGTTCATACATCGTCTAAGGTGTTTTCCAGAGAGGGTCATTCACCTCTGACAGTATTCCAGTCTATAACCACCTGCGTCACATACACAGAGGAACAGCAAGACAAACACATAGGACAAAATCTGGTTATTTACCACTACTGAAAACTAACCCAGAAGAAAATAAACATTCAATTTTTGTTTCCAGTTTAACTTCTTCCCGTAATTCCTTGAAAAATTAAAATAAAGGCAAATCAACTACTTTTAAAAAATCACAAAGCAAATAAAATAAACTCTCTCTTGCTTTCCTGCTATAATGAAACCATTAGAGAATTCTTATTGTTGGATTTCCACTTTCAGATTTCCTGAATTTGTCTGACTTCTTTGGCCATGAAAAATACCAAAAAGGGCACAAAAATGTTGGCTTTTGGAGCAAGGAATCAAAAGTATGGGGACAGAAAAACCATGTTACCAAGGAACAGGCACAGAATAAGATTGACAGAAAGTATTTCATTTACAGGCTGGAGAGTTGAGTGTTAAGAGGAAGGGAGTGAGGTTCTGAAACGTAAAGCAGGAGTTGGTGCTGGGGACCCAACCATGAGCTAAACGCCTGAGTGGACACAGAGAGGAAACAAGTGGGAGGAATAACATGGACTATTTGATCTGCTGGTCTGCTGGTGGCTTTAGTTTCAGTAAATTTAAACATGGTTTCCATCCTTCTTTCAGTGTACCGTCATAGAACGTGGTGGAAGGGTCTGGAATCATAGAGAGGGGGTGAAGATAGGTTAGATTTGTGAATTTACAGAAGACTATGGGTATGACAGTCTGGGTGCTAAACTGGGAGGCTTGTGTTTCTGTTGATGACACAGTTGGGAGAGGTGAGGCATGATGGTACCTCCTGAGAGCCTTGTGGGTGAAGGAAGGTCATCCAGTTACACTGGACCTTCTTGGGCAACATTGTTCTTTCTGCAGATCCCAGTGGTGATGTCTTGGAAGACGGCTTCTTTGGGTGGATTGGAGTGTAAGGGGCTGTGGGAGCATCTTCTTTGGGTGGAGCTGTGGTGTGGGCCCCTCAGGGAGAGGAAAGCCAACCTGCCCCAGAAGTAGGACACCGTGGAGGCTAAGCACGAGGTGTGGGGCTGCAGAGTCATGTAGAGTGACTATACCCATAAAAACGGAAAAGTAATCACTTTTACTAAAATATTATTACCTGAAGAACTTACTAAAGGTCAAATTCTACATTAAAAAATTCTTTCTATCATTTCACCATATTTCTGAATACCTGGCTGCCTTTGGTTTTTATATTCATGTTATGCTTTTACTTAGATTCCTTTTCTATCATTGTAGAGCATTTCTTTAACTTTTTTTTTTCATGGAGGGGGGAAATAAACTCTCTGAATTTCATGTCTGAAAATATCCTTATTCTTTCCCACACATTTGATTTATATCCTGACCCGTTCATACAATTCTAAGGTCATGTCCCCCACTCACCCCAGGTGAGCATCTTAAAGTTTACAGCCCTTTTGTTTTTTAACATTGAGTTTTACTGATGAGAAGTTTAATATCACTCAGATTCTTTTTATTTTATAAGGCAGCACTTCTCCCCTCTGACATCTTTTATTATTTTATTTTTGTCTGTGAACTCATAACGTGTCATCAGGGTATTTTTAGTTAAGGGTCTTTTGATTAATTCTGAGCTCTTTCAGTCTGATGCTTTGGGTATATCTCTTTAGCTTAGGGAATTTTATTGTATTTTTCTTTGTTTTCTTATCTGCATTGTCAGTGTATTCTTCTGAAATGTTTCTTAACAGAGTGGTGGGCCTTCCATATCTTGACTTCCATACCTCTTAATGTATATTTCCCGATTTTTGTATTTTTATTTCATTTATCATTAGATTTATTCAACTTTAGTCTTTAGATCACTACATTGCCTTGAATTTATTTAGTCCTTCCATTTCTATTTTGATTTTCGCAATTCCATTTTAATCCTCATCGACGCTATATAATATTTTCCTTAGATTTCTTATTTTTCATGGCAGCAAGTTCTTGTTTTATACATGTAACACTCTTTCCAGTAGTTTCCTGAAATTGCTCTATTTCTTCTCGTCTCAGTTGTCTTGCTTATACACTTGCACAATTTTTCCTAAAATTTCTGGTGATTTCTGGTTGTCGATTCATCTGTATGAATGAAAGATAAGATTTCTTATTGTAGGTAGCTTGTGTGGGTTCCTCTGTACTTGAGTAGATTCCCCATCTGACCTCTTCCTTGACTGGGAAAGCTGGGTGAATGGGCTTAGAGAGCTTAGCAATCAGACTTCCTTGTACAATATGCGAGTGGAAATCCAGCGTCCCCAAGAAAGAAGGGCCCTGCTCTGGGGGTAGAAAGCTTTCCTGTAGTTCACTCACCGGACTCTGTCCTCACCTTCCATGAGATGTGGAGCCCAGGGTTACCTCAAGTTGTACTCTGCTGCTTCTTGGAGTCTATGGCTATTCCTAGAGTCCATTCTTAGACAGATGGCTTTGGCAAAGAGTTCTCTGGGGACTTCCCTGGTTGCACAGTGGTTAAGAACCTGCCTGCCAATGCAGGGGACACGGGTTCGAGCCCTGGTCCGGGAAGATCCCACATGCTGCGGAGCAACTAAGCCAATGCACCACAACTACTGAGCCTGAGCTCTAGAGCCCGCGAGCCACAACTACTGAGCCCACGTGCCACAACTACTGAAGCCTGTGTGCCTAGAGCCTGTGCTCTGCAACAAGAGAAGCCACCGCAATCAGAAGCCCTCACACCACAATGAAGAGTAGCCCCCACTCTCCACAGCTAGAGAAAGCCCGCACACAGCAACGAAGACCCAATGCAGCCAAAAATAAATTAATAAATTAAAAAAAAAAAAGAGTTCTCTGACCTCACTCTGTGTAAAAGCCCCAGCTGCCAACAGCATCCCTTAGAAGAGGGAGATGGGTCTCAACAAGCCCAGCTGCTCCGAATGTAGTTCTTTGATGCATTACGCTGATGGCTTCTCCTTGGCCTATGGTTGGTGCTTTAGCTGGAATGGTCTCTCTGGCTCTCTTGGGAAGAAGAGAACCTCCTTCTGGTGTCTTGGGCTGTAGTGTCTCGGCTGTTCTAATGTAACCATTAGCCTTACCCCATCTGCTTAGTTCTTCATGCTTTAGAGTTTCTCAAAATTTCCAGTCCACTGATGGCACTCTTTCTTGCTTTCCCATGCTATTGTGCTTTCATTTTTTACATAACATCCTTTCTGTTATTCTAATAGGACCTTGGGGCATGAGGCTAGTCATTGTGTAGCTTTGTAAGGTCATTCCACTGTATTATACAAGAAACCAACTTGTATTTAACCTGTTAAACATTACAGAGCCACTGCTTCCAAATAGTGTTTGTGGTCTCGGTTCAGTGTTGAGGGAAAATGTTTTTGGTCAAATAAAAATATATAAGCACACACGGCATACTTCATATGTAAGACCATCTTGACAACAGCTGGCAAGATTATTCATTGCCTCAGCAGAAAATGGATTTTATTGAGTGATTGTGAATCTTTCTAAATCACCTTGTGATTTACCAGCTGCAGTGAGCCTAGTCGAACTCAGTGAGGGTTTATTGAAACTGATTGCTGTTTATTGTTCATTAAGGAATTTAGTCGTAAGCACATGATGTCTGTTTTTATCAAAACATATATAACTCTATAAAGCCTACGCAGAGTGTGTATATATATATATATATAATCTCTCTCTCTCTCTCTAGATATATAGATATAGATATAGATATATATCGAGAGAGAGAGAGAGAGAGAGAGATTTTAGCACATACCTTCTGTGAATGGGGTATTAGGTGTCTGTAAAATAGAAATTTATTACCAGCAATTACTAATGATGTCAATTTGCTCTTTTACTTCCATAAACAGTAGAGAATATTTGATGCCAGCATGCTGCTAAATTAATTTATGTAAGAATTTCTGTCTATGCTTAATGCCATGACTTTTACTTTAATGTTGGTTTGGGACTAAATGCCTTATCAGTTAACTTTTTTTTTTGTACATTGACTTGGTGTTCTGCATATTAGCTATAATTTTTCTTTGAAAACGAATATATAAATTTGTATATTCACCTAATGTTTTATAATCTTGGATTTTAATAATAAATAGTATGGTTTTTTTCCTAGCTGAAAAAAATTTTTTTAACTTTTTAGTTTATATCAGAGTGTAGCCGATTAACAACGTTGTGATAGTTTCAGGTGCACAGCAAAGCGACTCAGCCGTACATATACGTGTATCCATTCTCCCCCCAAATTGTTTTTGCTGATGAAATATTTCTAATAAAGAGGAAACATTTGTACTTAAATGTTCTAGACTTACTAGATTTAAGGAAAAATTTAAAAATAGACCTATCTTTCAACTGTGTCATCAGATTATATTGCCTACCACCTCAGTTGTAACTTTTATAGACCCCTGGGTGGCTCCCCTATATTCCTCAATAGTCTTAACTCTATAGACGTCTGGGTCGTTTCCCTGTATTTCTCAGTAGCTTTAACTCAATATATTGCCATTCTTTCTAATACTACTGTGTTCATTCTTGCAATCTTTGTATACATGTAAATGACCTTTCCGTCACACTGACCTCTTTGTTGAACTCCTCTCACCCAGTGGTCTATTTTTCACCTTATTTCCTGTCTTAGCCGCTCCTGTTGTTGTTACTCAATAACTGCAGTTCTCCAGTCTCACTTTCAAGCATCCTTCTCTCCAACCATCTTCTCCTCTTTATCTAGCTCACTGCCTCTAGTATCCCAACCCCAACTTTTCCTTGACCCCACCTGGCTGTCCAATCCATTGATCCTACCACATTTTCATTTTCCCTTACCTCTTTGATGTCCTTGCTCAGCTTAAATTCTGGGGCCAGTGGCCAGTCGTCATAATCGCTCCATTGCACGTACTCCCAAGTATTGCTACCTTGCCCCTCTCTCAGCTCATCCTACTCAATTAGTTACACCATAAACCTGCCTAAATACAAATTTTTGCCTCTTTCATGCCTACACCTGTGCAGCTGAACAGGGCTGGGAGAAAAACACGCTACCACACAAACTTGTCTTACTTTAAATTTGTGACACCAAATCTCAAGTGGCCAGGTAATCCTACACTCCTGGGTCACTATCTTTCATTTGTTTCCCTTTTCTCAAAACTCCCAGTCTTCATCTCCCATTCTGTTTCTGCTGTTGACACTTGTTTCCTACTTCCAGACGATTTGAGGAGGAAACCCACAGACCAACAACTGCAGAGCAGGGATACCATTCTGTTTTGTTCACTGACCATCTGCAACTCACAGTGTCTAGTTTATAGTGAGCGCTCAATAAATATCTGATACACAAATAAAAGAGAATGATTGTCATTCTAAGTAAGCATTTAAAAATATTAATTGAAAAATTGCTGTGAACACTATCTGTCTCTTCTCTCTGGCTAGTTCACAGCTCCTTTCCCATGTTCATGTTGGAATGCTTGGTCTTCCATCACTGAAGCATCCCTTTTTCATTGCTCCGTATTATAGTGAATGGCACTGACATCAGCTCAGTCATTCAAACCCAACACCTGGGTGATTCATCTTTTTTTTTTTTTTGCGGTACGCGGGCCTCTCACTGTTGTGGCCTCTCCTGTTGCGGAGCACAGGCTCCGGACGCGCAGGCTCAGCGGCCACGGCCCACGGGCCCAGCCGCTCCGCGGCATGTGGGATCTTCCCGGACTGGGGCACGAACCCGTGTCCCCTGCATCGGCAGGCAGACTCTCAACCACTGCGCCACCAGGGAAGCCCTGGCTGATTCATTCTTTAGGCTGATTTGACCCACTCCTCGCCGGGTCAGGTCTACTTTTAGAAATTTATGTATAAAGTCAGGCCATTGCTTTGCACCCTCACTTAAAACACCACTATATAGTTCAGTAGTCTCTGAACAGTTTCGGCACATCTTTTCAAAGGGTAAATCAATTTCATTTCCTTAATTAACATCATTCACTAGCTTTGCATTCCGTTTAAAGTAATATTCAGTCTGTATGTCAACCGACAAAGCCCTGCAAATTCTGGCATCTGCCTACCTCTTCAACTCACTATTCCCTGCTGGCGTTTGACAGCTGTTTAGAATACACCAAGCCCCACAATGCCCAGGACTCTTTGCGTTTATTCTTCTCTCTGCCTGAACTGCTAGATTTTTGAAGGTCTGGTTCTAGTTTTACCCTCAGGTCTCAGATCAAATATCATTTCCTCAGAGAGGCTTTCTTGATCACTCCCTGGAATATATCTTACCCCCATTTATCTAATATATTCTCTGCCTTTTTTCCATAGAACTTTCCAGAATCTATATTTATTTTACTTATTGATTTTATTATTTGTTTATTGTCTTACCCTTCCAAAGAATGTAAGCTCCTTAATCCCTGGGCCATGCCAGTCTTGTTTATTCTGAGATGAGAGCCTACTATAAATATGTGATATGAAAATGAAAGATGTATCAAGGGAACGTTTTCTCTCTGTAGAATCTAGAGCATCTTATCATAAGAGATGAAACCACAGGTTGGGGACCATGTTTAGGTAGTTTTGAATGCTATGAATGGAGGTATGTGGGGTTTGTTTGTTTTTTTGTGGGGATTTTTTTCCAGGTAATAATGCAGCTACAGAAGGGTTTTAGTAAAGTTATTGACATGATTTATTCATTTATTCATTTTTTCTTTTAGCACATGTGCCAGGAACTGTTCTTTGATCTTGGGAAACAAAGATGTCTAAGACATGTTTCCTGACCTCAAGAACTCTTCAGAGAGCTGAACTGGTAAACACATGATTTAATACAGTGGCGTGAGTGTTGTGTACAATTGTATTTGTAATATTATTCAAACACTTACTATGCCTAACTAACTCTGCTTGGAGCTGATCAGAGCCTTTTTTTTTTTTTTTAATTCCATGCGGTTCCTATTATGCTGGTGACTTCTTTGAAGCTATATTGAGTAGGCATCTGTGTCATCATTTGCCCACAATTCCTTCTTCTTTTAATAAATGCCATTTTTAACATTCACATGGCAATTAAAAAGGCTATAATTTTCTTCATGTCCTTACGACTCTAGCCTCAGTTGGATAGCTCCAGGTGGGCACCTGATCAATATGTCCACTCTCTCTCTGCTGGCAATATTTGTATTTAAGACCCAGAGACTCAAAGTTCACTTCTGTCTGTTGATCTAAGATGTAGGAGCTAAGTAGGTTGGCTGTGTGTGACTGTGTAGCACTGCAGTCCTGGAAGACCAGGAATCATGTTTCCTAGCAGGTGGAGAAAGCCAGATGCAAAGAAAGATAAAGGATGTGGCAAGATGAGAGATGGAGAGAGACACGTGGCAGGTTTCAGGTGCTTGCCTCCACTTGTTCTTGAGACCCAGCATCATCACTGCACTTCCTGTAGATTGGCTGTCCAACCCATTCCGGAATCCATAAGCCAAAATATTCACCTATTCATCCAAGCTAGAGATTTGACTGAGCCATACTCTTTTTCCAATATTATCATTGCTCTCAGTTTTATTGTGATTTAATTGACGTACAGCACTGTGTAAGTTTAAGGTGTACAGCATAGTGCCTTCACGTACATATATTGCAAAATGATTACCACAGTAATTTTAGTTAACATCCATCATCTCATATAGTTACAAAACAAGAGAAAACCTTTTTAAAATCCCTAGAAAAAGCTAGATTTTTAAGAAAGAAATATGGTTGAATTCTCAAAAGGAATAATGGGAAAAAAATGGAAAGTAATCCTAATATATAGATACAGTGAAATTATCTTCAAGTTCAAAAAGCAAAAAACAGACATTTCTGTGCAAACCAAAACACACAGAATTTGTCACCACTAAAAGAAAGGTATTCCTGGGCTTCCCTGGTGGTGCAGTAGTTGAGAGTCTGCCTGTCGATGCAAGGGACACGGGTTCGTGTCCCGGTCCGGGAAGATCCCACATGCCGCGGAGTGGCTGGGCCCGTGAGCCATGGCTGCTGGGCCTGCGCGTCCGGAGCCTGTGCTCCGCAATGGGAGACGCCACAACAGTGAGAGGCCTGCGTACCGCAAAAAAAAAAAAAAAAAAAAGTATTCCTTATGCTGCTGAGAATAATCCCAGATGGATGGTTAGAGATGAATAGATATAAAAGCAATAAAACTGGTAACTATGTGGGTACATATAAATGTATGCTAATGGCATAAAATAAAAAATGCCTTGTGGGGTTTATGTGTATATATTTCATATATAATATTATATATATATATATTACATATGTAATTATAGTACACAACAATAAAAATAAAAGCCAGGGGTGATAAGTGGTATCAAAGTATTCTAAATTCCTTGCAAAATCTGAGATGAGGGAAAAATACCAATTAATACTTAATGTAGATAAGTATTAATTTTATAATCTCTGGGTAACCACTAAAAGAATCTTAAAAGTGTGTATAACTTTCAGACTAACAGAGGGAAAGTGTGTATAACTTTCAGACTAACAGAGGGAAAAGTAGACTAACAAAGAAAATAAGAGAAAAATGAACATAATCTTGGCAGAATAACTAGAAAGGTGATAGAAACAAAATAGGATGATTTTTTCCACAAGACATTAGAGTTATTGTATAGCTCCAGTCATTAAGATATTGCAATGACGGTATAAGATTGACAGAGAGATTAATGAAATAAAATGTAGTTCTAGAAATAGGCCCATACGTATATGGTCCCTTTGATTTATGACTCTTTTACGATGGAATCAGAGTAAGGCTTACTAAGTAGTAGTGTTCACCTAGGATGGTCCAATGTATCCATAACCAACTTGAAGATATCCTTGCCATAGAGACAGAGATGTGGACATCCTTTCCTTAGATCATCAGTTCCAAAAGGAAGTACCAGGTGTGCACTATGAAATTTCTTCATTATTCTGTCATGCTGAGCACCCTGTTTTAGTTACACATTATTTATAAATGGCAAAAGGCTAAAATAAAGTAATTCTTACTCAACTGAGGGACAGCCTCCTTACTCAACTTCTACGTACATCTACTACTTCCACCATGGATCGATTTAGTTATTTTCTTTGAGTCATGAAGTGCTTGCCTATTTCTGCTGAGTTTCACCTCTATTGTACTCCTACAGACATATTTTCAAGACCGTGGAAAGTCCTACCTAACATCAAAATAGTTGCGTTGATAGACTATATATTGAACAATATAAATTCCTTAACTAAAAGTATTTCCATATAGTATGCTAATATTTCTCTGGAGACCTTGATGTTTGTGTGGAAATTTAACTACAAGCTTGTACATTTATATGAAAACTGTTTCAAAGTGGATACTAAATATTCAATAATTAGATTAAATACTAAATCTACTTTAGCATCTCTAATATAGAGATGTCAGAGGAGGAGGGATTAATAGGTATTAGGCAAAATATTCTGTCACTTGTCATCTGCTGGTTAGATTTATTAGTTGTCTATATTATTAAAAGCAGAGAGAATTTAGTATCCAAAATTCAGCTCTAGAACTTAGAATGATTATTTTTTAATTGTGGAATTTTCATTATTCTTAATCTTCATTATAAAACTACTCTTTTTTTTTTTTTACTTTCCCTAACTGGATTATATTCTATAATATATAACAAGGTAAATTAGTTGCCTTTTACTGTGTATTACAAATGAGTATCATAACCTAATTTTATATTACATGATATTTAAGAAGGGCCAAAGAGTCTTTCAAACCAGGGGTGAGAATTTCTTATTCCCTGGGCCTGTATGGTTGTGTTTGGATGCGTGGCTAAGATTGTTTGCATCGGTGGGTTGTTGGTGAGGGGCAGGTGACCTGAAATAAGCAGGGAGTTAGCACACACCTTTGTAAAAGTGCATATATCCTAGTTGGGTTGTGCATCTTGTATGCAGTCCTTTAATGTATAGTGAGTGGTTAAATTTATGGAATATACTTGACACTTGTGCATATCAAACTCAGTAAATAACTGATACTTTGAATTATTGCTATCTTTCCTGTTGAGCTCAGCCTTCCAGTGAAATCTCAGTTCTGATTGGGAATGAGAGAACGTTTAGGGTGGGCCTGGGCACGGTCCTGAGGTGGAGGAAGGTTGAGTAACCAGAGGACAGTTTGAGTTCTGTGAACGGAAGTGTCTGACCGGAAAACATCAAACAGATGTCTGTCCCCTTCTCACTTGTGCATGGAAACCTAGATGCTGCATTGGAACCTATTTGTTGCCAAAGCCAAAACTCGTAACAGAGGCTAGAGGTGTAATGAAGCAGAAAAAAAAATTTCCTCCATTCTACTTCTATTTAGAAAAATGGAATGAATGAAAAGGCAAGGGTTCTGGTGGGGGTGGAAACCAAGTGGGATTCTATCAGTTGGGAATACTGACATCAATTTAAAATAAGGCTGTTTCAGAAAAATAAGCTACTTTGGAGACAACTGATTTTCAAGTTGATAGTCTCTCATTTATTTGTTGACAATTCAATGCCCATTAACTACCTATTTATGAAAACAGGTGGTGGTGGAGAGGGTGAGTGTTTGGGAGGTTGTGATCTCATGCAAATTTTTAATAAGACCTATAGTTAAAAAGAGAAAATTGAAACATATGCAGATTTAGAATGAATTAATTCAGCCGTCAGATCTTAATGCCAGCTTTGAACTAAAATATTCTACAGATGGTAATGTGCCACATGCCAATTAATATTTAAGATAATTATGGTGTTGAGCAAAAAATGTATTTGATTGACACCACCTCCATTATTACTATAGTTTAATATCCTGTATATTTATTGATTTAACAAAAAGACTATATGATGAGAAAGTCCTGAGATTTTGGAAATGGTTTTAATTTTGTTTCCTGATAACTTTCTACTGAGGCTAGTACTTACCTCTCAGGAAATGAAGTAAGAAGTAACTTACTCCCAAGTAAGAAGTTAAGTAAGCAAGTAAATTTTTAGGCAGAATGCCATGCTGTCTGTTTGCTGTGTGACCTGAAGCAAGGATTCTTAACCTGGAGTCAATGAAACCTTAGAGGGTTAGCCCATGGATGGGTAAACACCCACCCAGGAATATTATGTAAGATTTGATGTTTCTGTGTATACATGTACTTTTTGGTTTTTTAACCAAGAGATTCCATAGCTTTCATCAGATGAAAAGAATCTATTAAAATGTTTTCTACTGTTGCCTGATTACTCATTCCCTTAACTACTCACACATTATTTAATAATAAATGACTGTGATGAGCTACCAACTCACTCATGGTTTTGCTTTTACCTAGTGGACGTTAAAATTAAAATGTATTTTGTGACAGTCATTATTGCTATTTAGTTAGCATTCATTCTCCAACTTATTATGGCCATGCTCTATATAGTACAAGGTTATAATAGCCCTAACTTCCATGTATTCACATGATGTATAATACAAATTTGCAGTCAGTAATTAATGATTTATGTTCCCTAGATTGTTTTTCAAAATTTTTAAAAATAATGTTATCTTCCTATATATTTGTTTTAAAAATAGATATATTTGAATTGGTAACAAAATTATAATTAACAAAAAAGGAAACATATCAATGCAGGGGCTGTCTCAATATTCATGAAGTTAAAGACTGCAGTTTATAATAAACTGTATTAAGAGACCATTAATTAGTTTTATAATCAGAAAAAGTAAAGCCAATAAAAAGATGCAATGTACATAGTCTATCAAAAACATATGCTATAAAAATATCTGATAAAAATGGTAATAACAGTAGTGGTAATAATAAACATATAAATATATAAAAGCAATAATAAACTTGAAAATAGTAGCTAACACCACCTTTGGGTAGATCATTAAGGGGGGTTTAGTCAGGAAAACAGAAGCAACTCCGTATCTGGGTCATATAGGGTTTAATACAAATAAGTTTGCATGATGGAGAGTTAGAAGGTCGGGGCGCAGAGGCCAGGGAAATGCTGTCTGTCACCAAAGGTGGAGGAGCCCACCCTGAAAATCACCACCTGGATATCCAAAGCAAGTGGTTTTCAATTCCTTGCCTGGAAGCTGCTGCAGTTCTCCAGTACTTTTGTACCATTCCCACAGCTATCCCAGTCTGCAGTGGAGGTTTCCACAAATTTGCTGGGAAGCTGATGTGAATCCCTCATCTGCCGTCACATCTGCTTGCAATCAACTCCAGAGAATAATTTCTTCTGCTTCTCTTACTTTCTAAGTCTTCTATGAATTCCTCACATTGGGATACTGTACTCTAACCCAGATCATATAAAGAAGATTCTGGGAAACAGTTCCCAGCCTTAGAAGAAAATGTTAGGCCTCCCATCACAATAGGCTACATATATCCCAAGCACTTTATGAATGCTTTACGATCATTATCTTATTTAATCCACCTGGCAACCGTATCATGTAGGTACTATTATCATCCACATTTAGTAGATGAAGTATTGAACGTTAAAGTGATTGAGTTTCTTGCCCAAAGTCATACAGCTACTAAGTAGAAGACGAGTGATTTGAAAAAGTGTCCATAAGATTTCATTCAAAGCTTCTGTGTCTAATCGCTGCCTTATCCTGTTTCTTCTATTGCATCTCGCTTACATCGGTAATATTATTGATATCAATTAACTATGAGTTAAATCCTCTGTTGAGGACAGCTGCTAACATATTTTGTTTGCAACTTGAATGCCCCATCTTTAACTAGCCGTTGAGTGCAAACAGGGTCACATTAAAATTAATACCTTTATTTTATCAATTCCCAAGCCCTTGGCCTAAAATTTCCACAAAGTTTTTGTTCCAGAACAGGAGTGCTATTGCCATTTCCATTGTTTCAAGTTATTTATGCCCACAGCCAAAACCTCCCAGGGATCCTCCGCTAAAGGAAAGCTTGAAAACCACCGAAGGAGCAAATGAGGAGGCGGCCCATACTACAGGCCTGATTCCTGGTTGACAGGCAAGGGTATTTGTAGAAGCTGCTCAGGCGGGGACCCTCCAAACCTTCTGGCCAAAGTTCAGGGCAGCCTCTGAGCCTAAGGCCTGAGCTCTGGGGAGGGCTCTCGTCACGGAACTGTCAGGCGGGGACCGGGCTCTGGTCCTCCGAGCTGGGAAGCATCCTCATTGGGTCCGAGGCTTTAGTCTCTGGGCAAGGCAGGAGGGTGGGGTTTCTGGCTCCAGACACGATTCAGTACATACAGGGATACCCTGGCACACTGCAGCCAGCTCCCGGGGCGCTGGGGTCGCCATCCAGACCGTGGCAGGGTTCCCGGGCTCTGCAGAGGGCGTCCCGGGACAGGCTTGGGGCAGCGGCCCAAAAGCCACGTCGGTGTATCTCCCTCGGGACAGCTTTGGGGGCGACTGCATTCCGGGGCAGGAAGAGGATGACACCCCAGGGACCCTTGCTGGGGAGCCTGCTCTCAGGCGCTCGGGCACCGCTAGGGCTCGGGACGGGCGGGCGGGATTCCCCGCACCCGCCTCTGCGCCCGAGTCCGCGCCCCAGAGTGCGCCTGCGCGGGGCCGCCGTCCGGCAGAGCGGGCGGCGTCGGCCGAGCGCGTCGTTGCCGCGCCGGCTGGCGTCCGCGCGGGCGACTGGTGGCCCAGTAGGGGAAGGGCGGATGCAGCGTCGCTCTGTTGGTCAGGCTCTGACACCCAGGAGTTCCATGGCACAACTCTTACGCTCAGGGTAAGAATAGTAAATGAGCCCCGCTCTCCCTCCCCGGAAGCACGGAACATTCCCTAACGGCGTTCGGCCTCCATCCCCGACACTGGCCCGCGCTTCTGGAATACTCTTTTCCTTATGGTGGCCGGTCCCTGACCACCTTCTGCGGTCGGGTGTCTCTCTTCCACCTGACCTTCAAGGTGCGCGGCTCCTTTCTCATCTCCTCGATCTGTCGGCCCCTCGGTTCTATCTCTGTGTGTCTCAGTCCTAGTGGGGAAACCAGTCCTTTTATTGCCGGTAGCATCTTTGCAAATCTAAGGATTTAAAATATTCACGTCTGGGAAAGAGTTTAAGTCCTCAGAATCATTAAAGTCCGAATGCCAGTGGATATACATGGATTGAGTGAGAGGCAGGGTAATTCCTCTTATAAATGCAATAATCTAGAACTAGACTCTTGATCAACCAAGATACCCAATACACCTTATTGCACACATTAGCTCTTTTCATTTTTGCGACGGTTTTTGTCCTGTGTCTTTAGTCTCGTATATTCATTCATGGAATATAAGGGTATCCAAAACTAGCTACTAGACGGATGTTATTTAAAAAAAATTAACAGTGACTACTTGGTCTATTATGATTGTATGGTCCATCTCCTAAAGACAATGTAGGGACACTTCAGTT
The DNA here is from genome assembly GCF_963455315.2 of Globicephala melas. NCBI lineage: Eukaryota > Metazoa > Chordata > Mammalia > Artiodactyla > Delphinidae > Globicephala > Globicephala melas. The sequence goes on from NC_083330.1 coordinate 13,550,997, forward strand.
TATTTTAAAAGGAAAAAAACCCAGAAACTTTCCATCTAACTTGAAAGTTTAAAAAAAAAAAGTGCATGAGATCTTCAGAGATTTCAGGGTAGAAATTGCTTTAGCTTTAAAGCCTTGTTATCTGACCTAATTTTGCTTCATCGGAGTGCCCAGGCCTTCTGTGACAAGAGTAATCTAGTTGGTCCTTCTATTTATTTTTCTCTCTATTTTCTCATAGCTTTTGTAATGTACAGTTAATTTAAATAGAATATAATGCATCTTTTCTACAGTAGCAAAATCTAAAATGTTTTAAATTATGTTCCACTTCTGTGTAAGTTTTTAATTGAACCTTGCATTGCTCTACCATGTAGAGGAATGACCTCTTAAGTTATAACCATAATAATTGAGACTTTAAATAACAGAAGTAAAGAAGACCTTTTCCAACTGGTTGTTTGCTCACCTATGTTTTAGAATATAAAAACATCTTACGTTTGTCTGACAAATATTTTGCTTCACAGTGTGTTCATAGTAGAAATCGTTTCCTCTTTTTAGTTCCAACTTTATGTTCAGTCTGCACATTTTTGAAATACCTTGAATTACTTTATCCATGTCTCTGAGATCAACTTGGAATCTTGTCATCTATAAAATCCATTTAGCCTCTACTCAGATAAATCCATGTGTTTCTAGACTATTATAAATGTCAACAAATATCCCTGAGATATGACAGCAGTTTCTTGTGTAGGAGTTCAGAAGAGTGTGTTTTGCTGGGCTAAGAAATTTATGGATGCTTTAATTATTGTTTATTAGGACAGTAAGGGATTTTAATTTCTAATATTTACCTGGGGTCAGTAAACCAAATGTTCATTCGTTCATTGAACACCACCTATGAACTAGGTAGAATCCAGACCCTTAGGAGAGAGTAGAGATCAAACCAGGCCAGTTCTTGGTCTTAGTGCTGTAGTAGCAGGGGAGAAGAGTCAGGCACAAACTGATGAGCAAATATTAAATGAGATGATTCTGGACAGTTGCTAAATACTGCGAAGAAGATAAAGAAGTGATAAAAGCTTATGAAGATTCATTAGGGTAAGCTTTTTTCAGAAGATATCATTAGAGACTGAATGATGACAAGCCAGCCATCTGAACATCCCGGAAAAGAGCATTCAAGGCGAAGGAAATAGGCCACCAACAAAGAAAGACAAGGGGATGGGGAATTTCCAGTATCCCTTCCATTAGCAGTCCTAATACCTGATACCCAGTGTATCACTAGAACCACCGCCTCTCACAGAATCTGAACTTAGAATGACAATTGACAGACTAGAATTCTGGGCTAAACCCAACATGATGAATTGTGACTAATATGAATCTAAAGTGGTGGATGCAAGTTCGCAAACCCAGTTGCACAGCACGAAGTGATGTTCAGTGGGCTGGGCAGCCGTTCATCGGAGAACAGTCTGGGGATTCTAATGGACCATAAGTTGGCACTTGCTCTTGCTGTTCCTGACTGGCAAAACCAATGTGTAGAGATTACCCTTAAGCAGATTTCTCCCCAATTTAAAGCATCCTTAGAGCTGTCTAAAAATGGGACTCTCCATCGCTTCACTCATTAAAAAAAGGAAAGAAAGAACAAGAACAAGAAAGAATGAATACCCATCAGGGCTTTTGGAAAAAGGAATTTCTGATGGAGAACCAGTTGAAGACATTTTTTTGGTTGCTGTGAAGCTGTGACTTGTTACTTTCATTCCAACAACATTTTCTTCATTTAGGGATATTTATATATAGTTAAGAAAGAAAAATGATATTGGTATATAAGGCATATGGTGAGGTTTATTGAAAAGTTAATATATAATGGCATCTCTCAAAATAGTAACCTGAAATTGAAAATTCTTTTTAGAATAAATTTCTAGTATGTTTTTGGACAAATATAATAATAAAAATAAATATATCTTGGCTTTGCCATGTATTAGCTGTGTAACACAGTTTACTTCTCTGCACTTCAGTTTCCTCAAGATTTGGGCAATAACTTGTGCCTGCCTGAAAAGATTATTATGAGGATTAAATTAGTTGTAGTGCTTGGCAGTAGTAAGTTATATATACGTGTTTGCTATTATTATTAGATGTAAACATATGCTTTACTTTGCCTTCAGGAATTAATGACCAAGTTAATTACTGAGACACCTGACCAGCCAATCCCATTTCTCATTGACCATCTTCAGTCTAAACAAGAAAACCGTGGACACCTTCAGAGAACTTTATCTGGATCTGCAGCTCTCTGGGCAGAAAGTGAAACATTAGGTAAATGAAAAATATATTTTACAGTTAATGTTAATGCATTTAAACTAAAATTTACGAAAGTCTTTCTCTTTATAATGAGTAAATCTAGGTGGTTACCTAGGGTTTCACGTATTCATCGGAGACTTCATCTGAATGCTAAAATTTGTCAAAAAATATTCTTGAATTTGAATATATTGTTATGTATTAGCTTCAAAATATGGGCATCTTTGTATTCAGTCTGAATAGAAATAAGATTCAGATTTGCATGAAAAGCTTTCATATGAATGAAAACTAATTATTTTAAACATCTTTTTTTTAAAACTTCTTATCTTTTTATGAAGAATTTGAATTAAGTGCTTATGGAGCTCATCTGTGTAGAAAGGTAAACAGTAGATTTCTACAGTTACCTTTTTTGTAGCCCAAATGGATAATTACTCTCTGTTTCCCTCAGTTCTTCTTTTTTTTTTTTTTGCGGTTCGCGGGCCTCTCACTGTTGTGTCCTCTCCCGTTGCGGAGCACAGGCTCCGGACGCGCAGGCTCAGCGGCCATGGCTCATGGGCCCAGCCGCTCCACGGCACGTAGGATCTTCCCGGACCGGGGCACGAACCCGTGTCCCCTGCATCGGCAGGTGGACTCTCAACCACTGCGCCACCAGGGAAGCCCCCCTCAGTTCTAATTTTACCTTCTGTAGTAAGTTCAACCTGAGGAAGCTTTATTCACTCTGTTGGGGAGCCAGCCTTACCAAGTATGCAATAGCCTTATCTCCCCAGTAAGCACTGGTGATATAATTGGGTAGACGTGACTTTGATTTTTATTTATAAAATGTGTGTCCGACAGCTTATATCTTCTACACCCTGTTCTGTTCGTTTGGTATTAGTATTTACTTCCAAACCCAAATCCCCACTCCCCCCCAGACCTGTTGCTTGGGTAGCTGACTCCTCACCTGACTCCCATGGTTATCTGACTGACAGGATTCCAGATGCTCCTGCGGATAACACCATCGCTTCTCTTCTCTCATGCTCTATGGGATCCCGTGAAAGGATTTTGGTTTTCTTTGGCTGTATTCTCACATTGGTGCCTAAAGTGGGTAGGGGATAGGGTATCCTCTGAAGAATGTAGACAACTCTGGTGTTAGTTATCCATACAGAAGTTCTCTGCTGCATACAGGAAACTAGAATATGGGCTTCTGGTGTACAAAAGAGGGGACTCTTGGTTTTTCTTGGCCTCACTGTCTTATTGTTAGATTCCTAGTAGGGTGGCTCTTAGGCATAGGCTCTGGTTTGTAGCTGCAAAGAAGGCACCATTCTTCTGAAGGTGGACCAGATAAACATCTGTGAGCTCATTGAAGCTGATATGAACCCATATTTATAAATTATATCTGGAGAGACAGTAGTGTATTCAATTCTGTAGCTTTAATCAGCAGACATTTAATATCTCACATTTTTCACAGGTCAGAAGTCTGTGCAGGGTTTAACTAAATCTTCTGTTTAATCTGCAAAGCTGCACATCAAGGTGTTGGAGGCTGGAATAGAATCTGCTTCCAAGCTCACTCAGGTGGTCGGCAGAATTAATTTCCTCGCAACTGTATGACTGAGGTCCCTGTTTTCTTGCTGGATCTCAGCCAGGGGCTGCTTTCAGCAAATAGGTACAACCCACAGTTCTTTGCCACATGACTCTTGCATCATGGCAGCTTATTTCTTTAACAAGGAAGGGAATTTCTTTCATACAAGTTTACTAAAATGGAATCTTATATAATACAATGTAATCATGGCATTGACATCCCATTACCTTTGCCATATTCTGTTGGTTTGATGCAAGTCAAAGGTCCTGTCTACGCTCAAGGGGAGGGAATTATTTAGGGCATAACATCAAGGGACAGATATCGGGGGGATCACTTTAGAATTCTGACTAGCACAAGTACTTAATGCCTCTTTGCTTGGAGAGGGAAGGAGATTATTATAACTTGCAGTTTACTAGGGTAATGGCATAAGTGCTTGTTTAATAAAGCAAGATGGGAACACAGGACTAAGTTTATGAAGACCCATAATAAGTCCAGGTCCTTTGGATGAATTTGAATTTCTTGTGGGGTATCTTAGTAGGTAATTCCAGCAAGCTGTTGGATATGAGTCTAAAACTCTGGGAATGGCTTAAGGCAGGAGTCGCAGGTATGGCATTCAGGATTGTGCACAATAAAACCATGTGAGTGGGAGAATGGGAGAAGTTGTGGTCAGATTTAGAATAGGAGATGGACTAGGGGAAGGCAAGGGTCTTTTGCCTTAAATTCTGCCTGTTTATTAGGAAGTGAGGTTGTTTGCTGAGGGCAAGAGGTTTGGGGATTGAATAGGGGAGATTGAAGTGAATGATATTAATTGTGAAAAGTCACCACGGGAAAGAAAAGAAGAGTTGGCAAAGAAAAATAAAAAAGACTAAAGCAGTTCTGGGGCTTCTCTGAAGTTCAAGACATGAATTAATCATGGAAACCATGGGCAAGATTGTGATTTTTCCCCACAGTGCCCAGAAGTGCTGGGAGGAGGGACAGAAAAGCCTTATGAGAGACTGATGAGAACTGTAGTCGTGCCCTAGTGAGGACGGAGGGTGGAAGAGCAGTTCTGCAAAGGAGCTGAGGGTATTTGTGGGTAAATTGTGCAAGTGATCAAAGCACATGGTCTGGTATGAGTGGGTAGGGAACAAGGAAACAGTGTAGACATAAAAAGCTAGTCAGAGAGCTAAAATCCTTTGAGAGGCCTGTGTAAGGGGAGGTGTGGTGAAAACATGAAAGATTGAGAAGGACAGGGAAATTGTGATATTTGGGATCAAGGCTTTTGAGGTGGAATGATTCCAGATGATGGGAACATCCTGTGGGTGACCTGAGTTTGGGGGTGTCTGATGTCCAGGGAAGGGAAGCTCTTTAGAGTTGAGGAGGACAGTGAAGTATGAGGTTCAGTGCATGGTTTGTTTAAGGATTAAGAGGTCACCAGGGTTTTATTCTCGCTGTTAAAAGGTCAAGGGTGACGGTGCCAGTGTCTCGAGTAGGGCTGCGGCAGGAATGAGGATGCAGTAATGAAGGGGGTGAGCTGTAGAGACAGGCAGCACTTACCGGAAGAGAAGAGAGACTTTCAGCTTAACGTGGACGGACCAGAAAAACGCAGTCTGTGGCAGGTGACACGTGGGGGAATGAACACCCTCCATTCCAGGAAACTGCAGAGGAGGGAGTGCCCTTGTGGAAAGAATGAGTGGCTCTCCTGACTTGAAGGAGGGGATTTGAAGATAGAGGGCTGTTTGTTTACCGTGGAACGTATGCCCCAGAAGGTGAAGAGGAAAGATTTTAGAGGGAAGGGTATGGCAGGAGGGAGAAGGAAAGCATAGACTAATTCTTGGATGTGAATATTAACTGATGAAGTTATAATTCAGGTGACAGTAAATAATGCCAGTTTAAACTGTAACTGTAATTTTGAATTATTTCTTTTGGTGCTTTTTCTAATTAGTTAGAAAATGTCTCAATCGTCAAAATATATAGGTCAGTACTTTTTGAAAGTATCTGAAGGTGCCCTCTTTTTGCTTTTAAATGTATCCAGCATCTTGGGACATAACATCTTCTCAGAAGTCTGTCATTTAATGTCTAGGAGAAAATTGAAAGCAACCTTGTTTTTACTCATTTTTCGATATTCTGTTATTAAATACTTATGGGATTTGTTTTTTCTTTATTTCTGATATTCCAAAGTTTTACTGGGACTACATCTAGATTTTTTGTCTTTTTTCTTTAATTTTTCATTTTATTCAGTGAATCCTTTCAATTAGCAAACCCAGGTCTTCAGCCTAGAACAGTTTTCTTCTTATGTCCTTAGTTAGTGTTTCTGTGGTGTTTGTTTTGATTTCTTCTTCAAGAAAATCAACTATGTATAATTGAGTTTTCTTTACTTCATTGGAACTTCTAGGGAGGTTTGTCAAGCATGTTCTCTGTGTCACTGATTCAGTTTTCTGTAGTATTGGTTTTCTCTTTCTGGCTTTGTACACAAATTTAAATGTTGGTACGTATTGCATTTTAGCTTCCTGTCAGTGTTTCCTTATCTTCTTTAATTTCTCTTAGCAATTATATTTTTATAGTTTTATCTCTTTTCTCATTTCTTTTTGCTTCACAGAGTCTATTTTCTTTTTCTTAAGAAGATAAAATAGACACATTCTAAAATTTGAAGGTTTTTTCATAGTAAATCTTTCCCCAAACTGTGAATTTCCTCTGTATTTTGAATGATGTATTTTTGTTTTTTATATTAAATCTTCCTTCTTAAAATGATATTTATTTTGTTTGTTTGAATTTAAATGAGGAGTGTTCTGTCTAGTTTAAGGTTTGTCAATAAATAATGGAGGTAGACTCTTCTTTTCTGTTCACTCACCATATAGCTTGGAACCGTTTCGTTTTCAAAAATTTGGGGGAGACAGGTGAAATCATGGTTGCTACTAAACTTTCCAGTATCAGTCAAATCCTGTAGGTCTCTGCTAGACTGACAAGTGACTTTCTGTCTCTCATCTCTTTTTAACTGACTAAATAAGAAAAATATCATTGCTGGAATATTTAAATTAATGTGGATTTTTTTTTTCTTTCCAATAGTGGAGAATTTAAAAAGCCACAAAATCCAATATATCATTGTTTCTGGCTCCTTTTAGTTTTTCTTTGTATCATGAGATGCTATGTTTTGTGTCCATGATTCTTTATTCTTTTAGCTATGTTGCACTAGAAGAAAGTACGGTTCTAGTTTGTATGTAAAACGACAAATTCTGATAGATTGTGAAACAATATAAGGCGATGAATCTGAGCTAGGGGCAAGCATTGTGGATGTCTAGAAATTTTTCAGTCTCTTTCTGATATGCCGATCTTTTGTCTTAATTCTATGTGTGGAAATACTTCCTGGGTTCTGGCAGAATATAGACCAATATTTCTGTTCCTAGTGTTTTAGAATATTTATGCCTCTTTTGATATTTAATGGGATGTTGGAAGTAAAAAAATTGGATAACAGCTCATTAAGTACAAACTTAACATGAAAATTTGAGGAATCCCTATAATATTTCATGATGTCTACTTGGTATTTATAAGTGGGTAGTCAGAGAAAGATTTATGAGTCATCCATAGAGCTGGGATGATTTGAGGCTGTTTAAATTTAAACAAGAAGGCAGAAGGAAGCTAAGGAATGTCATACAGATGAAAGATAAGGAAGCATGAGTAAGACAGAGAAGGAACAGTTAGATAGGTGATATGGGGATGAGGAGAATGTAATGCCCTGAGAATAAGAGAAGAAAAAATTCCACAATATAAGTCTGTCTAAAAATATGGAATGCAAAGAAGTTAAGAGAGATGAACTCCTGGAAAGATCATTTCATTTGGAAGTTGGTATGACACTGGCCACCTTTGAAGGGGAACTACAGCTTTCAGTAAAGGTGGTTGAACTACTCTTTCTTGAACAGAACAGTGGAAAAAATGAGGGATACTATGGAGGAAGTGTAGGTGAGCACCAGTGGTTTTATGTGCCACAGTGAATACAGGTAAGGTAGCATCAAATGAGTAAAATTTAACATTTAGCTGTTTTTATTTACAACAGAATACAAGGCTTTATTCCATGACACCCATGTATACAGTGTTATTTTAAGTAATCTGTGCCTTAAAAAGACTTTTGAATAATTTCCCAGTTTAGCATGATCTTAACCATATTAATATATAAGCTAATTCATATCAAATTCAAAACTCAAATTTACAGGAGAAATAAAGCAAGTAATACTTTGGGACATTTGCATTATTTTGATATGAGGTGACATAGCTTTTGCCAGGTATATCTAATTACTTCATGGATTTAGTTTTTGGCCAATCATGAAATCACTACTGTTTTTATATGTATTTTTTTTTGTTTTAACAGAACATAAAGGAACAAGAAAAGAATTCAGAAACTATGATAAACCCTGGCAGTTAAATGCAAAGAAGCCTAAAAAGTCAAAAAGCGACCTTGCTGTGTCTAGTCTTTCTCCACCATCACCAGAATCAAAATCATGTAAGGAAGTTTGTCATTCAGATATTACTTAATGTATGTAAGTGTGTGTTAGTAAAATGAAGAAAAGGTAAGAATTGAAGCCACATTTTTTATCTGATATTCTGGCTATTCTAATGAATTTCACATTTGTTTCAGCATTAACATGGAGCTTTATTTATATATAGCTACTCATTCTCAAGCATATGTAATTGATTTAGATCTTTTTGAGTATAATATTCTTTTAAGAATGTAAACTGCGTGGAATAGGTCCCTTGCCTCATGAATAGTTGCAGTGTTTTATCACATTCAGAGCAATACCAACCCTACATTTAATAAAGGACATAAAAGCAAATTAAATATCTTAGAGAGAAGGCAAAGAAGATTTCTGTTCAAAACATTTAACAAAATTAAAAAAAAAACCCTTCACCCAGGATCTCTCTGAAGCCCTACCCATTTATTACTGAAGCTTGTATATTTACTCTCTCCCATGATGATAAGTACCCCTTCTCTCTCAATGCCTCTCCTCCTTTCCCACTGCCTTTCTAGCCACTAAGTTTTTCCAGTGCTCTGTTACCACCACGTACGCCTAAACATGTCATGTAGCTTAGGATCTTGTAGCAAGTCTGTTATTCTTGGAAGACAAGAGAGCTTGAAAGCTGTTCTTACACATCAGTTTCTTGTGGTTGTTACAGAGTGAGATGTTTGATTTTAATTTAAACAGGAAAAGGAATAGGTAGAAAATATTTATTTTTGTTTGAAAATTTTGAAAAATCATTATGTGCTAACTGGAATCTGAATTTGGGTCATTTGTGAAAATGACTGAAATTAACTCCTTGAGTTTCTTTATTTATATAGTGGTACTCATAAAAAGTATTGTATCAACCACAAAGTTCTTGTGAGAATTATGTGAAGTACTACAAACTACAAATGTTCTTTTAAAATTATGATTGTAGCTAAATTATCCTGCTTCACCAGTTTGGTTTATAAAATTTGGTCCCAACATTTAAAAAAATATGCAAGTTTAAAATTTAAATGTGCTGTTCACAACCATATTCCCAGTAATGTCCAGTATAGTTCCTGGCTCAATTAATAAGTGTTAAATGAAAAAAATGTAAAGGAATAAATGAAAAATGAAATCAGTCAGTTCTCAGTCTCACATTTCCCTTTCTATCCTTGGAAATGTCTTTCTGTCTGTCTCTCTCCCCCTCTCCCAGTGATAAATCCATAACCCTAGGGGCTTATTTTAAAGGGCTGAGTCCTGGATCGCATCACCTTGAGGGTAGAATGCTGTAAGGTCTTTCATTTTGTAGAGCCTTTGCTGTTTATGGGATGCTATGTAGCCACAAAATGTTACTGGTGGACTGGCATCTGGTATCTTTTTCTGTTCAGGTGACCTACTCTCAACTTCTGGTTCCATCGGACTGTTAGCTCTTTAAAGGAAATTAATAACAAAGTATCATGAATATTTAATAATATATGTAGAGATATTTATACATGACAATAAGATTATAGGATTCAGAGTTATTGACTGGAAATGTATTGTTGAAACATAAATTATTCCTGAAGTAATAGAATATCTTTTGAACATAGACCATGGTAAGTTAAAGCTGTATATTGTAATATGTAGAGCACCACTAAAAAGCACAAAAAAACATAAATAAAAAGTTAATAAATTTATTAAAATAGGATGCCCCCAATTTTTTGATTTATTCTCCCAAAACAAAGGCAAGAAAAGAGGAACAGAAATAAATAACAATCTCCTATTGAAATAAGTACAATCCCTATCCAAAATCTAGCAGGTATTTGACCCATAGAAATTGACAGTATTATTTTAAATTGATTTGGAAAGGGAAAGAACCATGATTATCTAAAGCAATCTTGAAAAACATGAAGTAGTTTGGAGAATTTACCCTACCTGACTTCAAGTCTTATAGAACTACAGTTATCAAGACAGTGTGATTTTGGTGAAAGGATGGACAAATAGATCAATTGAATTTAATAAAGAGTCTAAAAATAGACCTACATATGCGGTCAAATGATTTTCCACAAGGACATCTAAGCAATACAGTAGGAAAAGAAAAATCCCTTCAACATTGAACATTCATACGGAAAATACACACAAGTTGATCCCTACCTTAATTCATACTGAAAATCAATCTGAGATGGGTCATAGACTTAAAGATGGAAACAAAAACAATGAAACTTCTAAAACAAAACATACAAGTATAACTTTGTGACCTTGGAGAGGCAAAAAAGTTTTAGAGATGTTCTAGTTACCATGGCTTCATAACAAATCACTCTAAAATGCTTTTTTTTAGGTTAAATTAGCATAACAAAAATTAACCATTTTAAAATGTACAATTCAGTGGCATTTAGTACATTCAAAATACTGTGCTACCCTAACCTCTTTCTAGTTCCAAAACATTTCATCATCACAAAAGGAAACTCTGTAACAAACAGTCACTCAGCATTTCTACCTCCCACTAGCCCCTGGGAACTTGCTTTCTGTTTCTGTGAATTTACTTGTTTTAGTTATTTCATATTAATAGAATCATATAATGTGTAATCTTTCTGTGTTTGGCTTATTTTACCCAGCATAATATTCATATTTTCACGGTTCATTCCCATTGCAGCAGGTATCAGAACTTCATTCCTTTTTTGTGGCTGAATAACATTCCATTGTATAGATATACCACATTTTGTTTATCCGTCCATCTATTGTAGGGTATTTTGGTTGTTTCTACATTTTGCTATCATGAATCGTGCTGCTATAAACATTCATGCTCAAGTAACTGTTTGAACACTCATTATCCATTATTTTGAGTATATACCTTGAAGTAGAATTGCTGGGTCATGTTGTATGTTCAAACTTTTGGGAGAACTGCCAGTTGTTTTTTATGAAGGCTGTACTATTTTACATTCCCACCAGCAATGTAAGAG